>NC_074668.1:76749238-77041738 GCF_029448725.1 Salvelinus fontinalis
ATTTGCCTGCCATAGCCTGATAGACACTGAATAATATCTGCATAGTAAGCAGTAACTTACTTATTATTACTATTATTGTTATTACTGTTATTGTTATTACTATTATTATTGTTGTTTATCATTCCAAGTAGTAATGGTATGGGTGGTAATGGTAATGATAGCAGTTTAATGATGGTGGTGGTGGTAGTAGTGGTAATGATGATAGTAGTTGTAGTACCGATGCAATGGTGAAGATGACCGTTATTTAGTTATAAGTTAGTTATAGTTTCATTTTTTTATTACATTACATTCGATTATTGATTGTTACCATTTTATTGTTACTATTTTTATATTTAATTTTGTATTATTATTTACTGCCATTCTATATTATTATTTGTCATTGTTTATAATTTTATTTCAATGTATATTGTATACATTGTTGCTTTGGCGATATTGACACAATGTTTTTCATGCCAATAAAGCAGCTTGAATTTGAATTTGAGAGAGAGAGAGAGAGAGAGAGAGAGAGAGAGAGAGAGAGAGAGAGAGAGAGGGAGAGAGAGAGAGAGAGAGAGAGAGATGAGGCAGCAGTGGACTAATTAGTCTAACTGAAGCAAGGCTAGAAGCTGAATAAATATATATACATGTAAAACAACAATAAAGAACTATGGTAATCTAATATTCCATCCATTGTGTTTCAGAGACTTCAAACTGAAACAGTCTGCAGAAGCACTATTGTCTACGAAGAGGGCCTTTTAAGATAAGCTGGATGCGTCCACTCAATTTGCTGATTAAAGCAAAGGCAGCAATACTCCTGAATCCGTCTGCGGAGCTTGAGAGAAAAGATTAAGGTTTGAAGTCTATGGAATCCATTTCAAAATAATATCTTCTTTCGAGAACCCAAAGGGCTAGATATGCAATAACAGGCAGCCACACACATTCATTCTGAAAATGAGCTAATTTAAAAATAAACCCTCTCTCTCTCTTCTTCGCTCTCTCCCTCTCTCCCTCTCTCTCCTGTGACTGAGCTGAAAGGCGTTGCCAGTGACTCAATCTCCCATCCAGGTTGCATAGCTCTCAGGCAGCTTGGGGACAAAGAGGATGAATTTTCCTGTGTCCACATCGATGGCTCCTAGCAGTCAGATTCAGTCACTCCAAAAGCCCAATGAAAAAAGGACTCCTACAGAACAGAACCACATGAGTCAAAAGTGTCAGCCAGGGACCTCAGTCACATCTCCATCCATCTCTGTAATTGACTTTTCATGTTCAGCCTCTGAACTGAAATGTACATTCTCGCGGCCATTTCCCAGGTGCAGTACAGGACAGTAAGAGCCTCTCAACGATGCATTGAAGCAATATGGAATTATGCAAACCACAATCTTTCTCAACATGGGTGTAGGAATAAATGGGTGGTAAAAGTGAAACCGCAAACAGACACAAACAGTTGTTCAATAAAAGTATGATACTACCAGAAGGTGTAAACAGCATTTTATAAGATAGCAGCAACAAAAAAGACAACATGACAGGAGTGCGGCAACTCTTTCAATGAGGGTCTGTTTTCTGTGGCTAGGCCTTCACAGACCACCGATCCTTATTAAAGAGCGACTGCCCCTAAAAAACAACTAATCCAGCATTTCCCAAACTCAGTCCTGAATAGCCCAAGACGTGCACGTTTATTTTTTTGCTTAAGTACTACACAGCTGATTCAGGGGTGGCAGGTAGCCTAGTGGTTAGAGTGTTGGGCCATTAACTGAAAGGTTGCTGGATCAAATCCCCGAGCTGACAAGGTAAAAGTCTGTCGTTCTGCTCCTGAACAAGGCAGTTAACCCACTGTTCCCCGGTAGGCTGTCATTGTAAATAAGAGTTCATTCTTAACTGTCTTGCCTGGTTAAATAAAAAATATAATCAAATTTGTTGATTATTTTAATCAGCTGTGTACTGTTGGGGCCAAAACATGCACCCTTTGGGGTCCTGAGGACCAAGTTTGGGAAACGCTTACCTAATCCCTTTGAAAATGGCCTATTTGACCTCTATTGTCAAAATGTTATACAAAGTATAAATAGGATATTTTTTGTAATAAAGTCTGTCTCGTCTAAAATGGAGTTTGGAACCTCAGTGCGTCACAAAAAGTAAATTAAGTTTGGGTTTGGATTACAATTATGTCAAGAAATCATGGCCCCCTTTGCCAAGCTCCACGTGCAAATCGCCCCTCCACTCACTTCGTTTCCCTTTATTGAACGGGGCTCCGTTGTTTCCTCGCCCCCAACCAACACGTTCAAAGGATTACGGCCATTTGGAAATTTGATAAAGAAGGATTACCAAGACGCATACTTCATACTTCAGTGTCTTCATTGACATTTTCAACCTCTCCCTGACCCAGTCTGTAATACCTACATGTTTCAAGCAGATCACCATAGTCCCTGTGCCCAAAAACACCAAGGTAACCTGTCTAAATGATTATCTCCCTGTAGCACTCACATCTGTAACCATGAAATGCTTTGAAAGGCTGGTCATGACTCACATCAACATTATCATCCCAAACACCTTGGACCCACTTCAATTCGCATTCCTCCCCAACAGATCCACAGATGATACATTCTCTATTGCATTCCACACTGCTCTTTCCCACCTGGACAAAAGGAACACCTATGTGAGAATGCTGTTCATTGACTACAGCTCAGCGTTCAAAACCATAGTGCCCTCAAAGCTCATCACTAAGCTAAGGACCCTGGGATCAAACAACTCCCTCAGCAACTGGATCCTGGACTTCCTGACAGGCCGCCCTCCGGTGTTGAGAGTAGGCAACAACACCTCCTCAACACGGGTGTCCCTCAGGTGTTGAGAGTAGGCAACAACACCTCCTCAACACGGGGGTCCCTCAGGTGTGTGTGGTTATACGCTTAGAAAAAAGGTGCTACAGTATCTAGAACCTAAAATGGTTCTTTGGCTGTCCCCATAGGAGAACCCTTTGAAGAACGCTTTTTGGTTCCTGGTACAACCCTTTTGGGTTATTTTGGAACCCAAAAGAGTTCTACCTGGAACCCAAAAAATTATACCGGTAACCAAAAAGGGTTATCCTATGGGGACAGCCAAAGAACCCTTCTGGAATCGTTTTTCTAAGAGTTTAGGCCCCTCCTGTACTTCCTGTTCACCCACAACAGTGTGGCTGCAAACAACTCCAACACCATTATTAAGTTTGCAGACAACACGATGCTACATGCTTGATCACCGATGACGATGAGAAAGCCTACAGGGAGGAAATCAAAGACCTGGCAGTGTGGTGCCAGGGCAACAACCTCTCCCTCAACGTCAGAAAGATAAAGGAGCCGATCCTGGACTACAGGAAACAGAGGGCTGAGCACGCCACCATTCACATCGACGGGACTGTAATGGAGGGGGTTCGTCGTGTCCCCATCACAGTCGTGTCTCTGAAGATGATTCAATTATATGACATGCTATTTTATCAAATCGATTACCTAACGTTTAATTGATTATGTGATTGAATTAAACCATGCAACAATTAAACCATTAATAACCTGGGGCACCACGGAAGCATTAATTTATATACAGTGGCAAGAAAAAGTAGGTGAACCCTTTGGAATTACCTAGATCTCTGCATAAATTTGTCATCAAATTTGATCTGCTCTTCATCTAAGCCACAACAACACACAAACAATTCTACGTTTTCATGTCTTTATTGAACACACTGTGATGGCATAGCAGTCAGACGTCCTTTGTCCTCGTCTTGTCGTGTCCCGTATATATATATATTTACACCTTTCTTCGCATATCTTTTATATATTTTCTTTTCCAATAACTCAACTTCTAAACACTCTCCCGCAACCCGCCTCACCAATTTAAAAAAAAAGTATTATTTACCTCAAATCTGAAATCCACAATAGAAGCTAACCAGAAGCTAACCAGAAGCTAGCCAGAAGCTAACCAGAAGCTAACCAGAAGCTAGCCAGAAGCTAGCCAGTTTACTAGCTAACGTTAGTATTCAGCTAACCACGGTTTGTGGTCATCAGCTATTCTTTTAGCGCGAAAATCTATCGCCAGTTTTGTACAACGCGACTCAGACCAGAACATACCGGACCTATTTTTCTCTCCATATCCCCGGATTTCAACCGCAAGCTCTGGACATTTACACCTGGATTTCACAGCTAGCTAGCCGTGTGACTATTGGCTTACGTTGATCCCGGAGCAAACATCAATTATTCCGGAGCTAGCCAGCTGAAGAGTTCCATCAGCCACTCCTGGGCTACAATCACATATCCGGCCTTCACGACTGGACTACCGACGTTATCTGCTCGAGGGAGTTATCCACTGGCCCCTCCGTCGCGACGTTACCTGAACGCCCATCTGCGGCCCGCTAATCGTTAGCTGTCTTATCGGCTGCTATCTGAATAAGTCTATCAGACAATTTTTCTTGGGTCCCTATAACTATATATATTTTGCCAATTGGATTGATCCCCTCTACCACACGGAACACCACTAATCTACCGACGGAAACGCACGAGATGGCTAAAAACAGACCTCCATCCTATGCTAGCTTGCTACCGATGGCCCGGCTAGCTGTCTGAATCGCTGTGACTCCAACCAACCTCTACTCACTGGCCTTTATGATCACTCGACTAAGTATGCCTCTCCTTAATGTCAATATGCCTTGTTCATTGCTGTTCTGGTTAGTGTGTATTGGCTTATTTCACTGTAGAGCCTCTAGCCCTGCTCACTATACCTTATCCAACCTTTCAGTTCCACCACCCACACATGCGATGACATCACCTGGTTTCAATTATGTTTCTAGAGACAATATCTCTCTCATCATCACTCAATACCTAGGTTTACCTCCACTGTATTCACATCCTACCATACCTTTACATTTACATTACATTTAAGTCATTTAGCAGACGCTCTTATCCAGAGCGACTTACAAATTGGTGCATTCACCTTATGATATCCAGTGGAACAACCACTTTACAATAGTGCATCTAACTCTTTTAAGGGGGGGGGGGGGGGGGGGTTAGAAGGATTACTTTATCCTATCCTAGGTATTCCTTAAAGAGGTGGGGTTTCAGGTGTCTCCGGAAGGTGGTGATTGACTCCGCTGACCTGGCGTCGTGAGGGAGTTTGTTCCACCATTGGGGTACCAGAGCAGCGAACAGTTTTGACTGGGCTGAGCGGGAACTGTACTTCCTCAGAGGTAGGGAGGCGAGCAGGCCAGAGGTGGATGAACGCAGTGCCCTTGTTTGGGTGTAGGGCCTGATCAGAGCCTGAAGGTACGGAGGTGCCGTTCCCCTCACAGCTCCGTAGGCAAGCACCATGGTCTTGTAGCGGATGCGAGCTTCAACTGGAAGCCAGTGGAGAGAGCGGAGGAGTGGGGTGACGTGAGAGAACTTGGGAAAGTTGAACACCAGACGGGCTGCGGCGTTCTGGATGAGTTGTAGGGGTTTAATGGCACAGGCAGGGAGCCCAGCCAACAGCGAGTTGCAGTAATCCAGACGGGAGATGACAAGTGCCTGGATTAGGACCTGCGCCGCTTCCTGCGTGAGGCAGGGTCGTACTCTGCGAATGTTGCAGAGCATGAACCTACACGAACGGGTCACCGCCTTGATGTTAGTTGAGAACGACAGGGTGTTGTCCAGGATCACGCCAAGGTTCTTAGCACTCTGGGAGGAGGACACAATGGAGTTGTCAACCGTGATGGCGAGATCATGGAACGGGCAGACCTTCCCCGGGAGGAAGAGCAGCTCCGTCTTGCCGAGGTTCAGCTTGAGGTGGTGATCCGTCATCCACACTGATATGTCTGCCAGACATGCAGAGATGCGATTCACCACCTGGTTATCAGAGGGGGGAAAGGAGAAGATTAATTGTGTGTCGTCTGCATAGCAATGATAGGAGAGACCATGTGAGGATATGACAGAGCCAAGTGACTTGGTGTATAGCGAGAATAGGAGAGGGCCTAGAACAGAGCCCTGGGGGACACCAGTGGTGAGAGCACGTGGTGCGGAGACAGATTCTCGCCACGCCACCTGGTAGGAGCGACCTGTCAGGTAGGACGCAATCCAAGCGTGGGCCGCGCCGGAGATGCCCAGCTCGGAGAGGGTGGAGAGGAGGATCTGATGGTTCACAGTATCAAAGGCAGCCGATAGGTCTAGAAGGATGAGAGCAGAGGAGAGAGAGTTAGCTTTAGCAGTGCGGAGCGCCTCCGTGACACAGAGAAGAGCAGTCTCAGTTGAATGACTAGTCTTGAAACCTGACTGATTTGGATCAAGAAGGTCATTCTGAGAGAGATAGCAGGAGAGCTGGCCAAGGACGGCACGTTCAAGAGTTTTGGAGAGAAAAGAAAGAAGGGATACTGGTCTGTAGTTGTTGACATCGGAGGGATCGAGTGTAGATTTTTTCAGAAGGGGTGCAACTCTCGCTCTCTTGAAGACGGAAGGGACGTAGCCAGCGGTCAAGGATGAGTTGATGAGCGAGGTGAGGTAAGGGAGAAGGTCTCCGGAAATGGTCTGGAGAAGAGAGGAGGGGATAGGGTCAAGCGGGCAGGTTGTTGGGCGGCCGGCCGTCACAAGACGCGAGATTTCATCTGGAGAGAGAGGGGAGAAAGAGTTCAAAGCACAGGGTAGGGCAGTGTGAGCAGAACCAGCGGTGTTGTTTGACTTAGCAAACGAGGATCGGATGTCGTCGACCTTCTTTTCAAAATGGTTGACGAAGTCATCAGCAGAGAGGGAGGAGGGGGGAGGAGGGGGAGGAGGATTCAGGAGGGAGGAGAAGGTGGCAAAGAGCTTCCTAGGGTTAGAGGCAGATGCTTGGAATTTAGAGTGGTAGAAATTGGCTTTAGCAGCAGAGACAGAAGAGGAGAATGTAGAGAGGAGGGAGTGAAAGGATGCCAGGTCCGCAGGGAGGCGAGTTTTCCTCCATTTCCGCTCGGCTGCCCGGAGCCCTGTTCTGTGAGCTCGCAATGAGTCGTCGAGCCACGGAGCAGGAGGGGAGGACCGAGCCGGCCTGGAGAATAGGGGACATAGAGAGTCAAAGGATGCAGAAAGGGAGGAGAGGAGGGTTGAGGAGGCAGAATCAGGAGATAGGTTGGAGAAGGTTTGAGCAGAGGGAAGAGATGATAGGATGGAAGAGGAGAGAGTAGCGGGGGAGAGAGAGCGAAGGTTGGGACGGCGCGATACCATCCGAGTAGGGGCAGTGTGGGAAGTGTTGGATGAGAGCGAGAGGGAAAAGGATACAAGGTAGTGGTCGGAGACTTGGAGGGGAGTTGCAATGAGATTAGTGGAAGAACAGCATCTAGTAAAGATGAGGTCAAGCGTATTGCCTGCCTTGTGAGTAGGGGGGGAAGGTGAGAGGGTGAGGTCAAAAGAGGAGAGGAGTGGAAAGAAGGAGGCAGAGAGGAATGAGTCAAAGGTAGACGTGGGGAGGTGAAAGTCACCCAGAACTGTGAGAGGTGAGCCATCCTCAGGAAAGGAACTTATCAGGGCGTCAAGCTCATTGATGAACTCTCCAAGGGAACCTGGAGGGCGATAAATGATAAGGATGTTAAGCTTGAAAGGGCTGGTAACTGTGACAGCATGGAATTCAAAGGAGGCGATAGACAGATGGGTCAGGGGAGAAAGAGAGAATGTCCACTTGGGAGAGATGAGGATCCCAGTGCCACCACCCCGCTGACCAGAAGCTCTCGGGGTGTGCGAGAACACGTGGGCAGACGAGGAGAGAGCAGTAGGAGTAGCAGTGTTATCAGTGGTAATCCATGTTTCCGTCAGTGCCAAGAAGTCGAGGGACTGGAGGGAAGCATAGGCTGAGATGAACTCTGCCTTGTTGGCCGCAGATCGGCAGTTCCAGAGGCTGCCTGAGACCTGGAACTCCACGTGGGTCCTGCGCGCTGGGACCACCAGGTTAGAGTAGCAGCGGCCACGCGGTGTGAAGCGTTTGTATGGTCTGTGCAGAGAGGAGAGAACAGGGATAGACAGACACATAGTTGACAGGCTACAGAAGAGGCTACGCTAATGCAAAGGAGATTGGAATGACAAGTGGACTACACGTCTCGAATGTTCAGAAAGTTAAGCTTACGTTGCAAAAAATCTTATTGACTAAAATGATATAGTACTGCTGGCTGGTGAAATAGGCTAGCCAGCAGTGGCTGCGTTGTTGACTTTGTTTGAAAGTGTAGCTGGCTAGGTAACCTCTAACTGGCTAGGTAACCTCGACAATTACTCTAGACTACACAATTATCTTGGATACAAAGACGGCTATGTAGCCAGCTAAGATCAAACAAATCAAACTGTTGTACTGTAATGAAATGAAATGTAATACTACCTGTGGAGCAAAGCGGAATGCAACTACTCGCTCCAACCCGGAAGTGCGTATCGTAGAGGGAGAGGCAATAGAAGTGTTGTTTCTTATATTATTGTCTTTTGTGTCTTTAGAGGACTGCTTCACCTTAATGTCCCCTTTCCCCCCTTTCCCTTTTCTTCTGTCCTTATTTTGTCCCACTTTGTCCCTTCTTTGTCCCTTCTTCTCTTCTGCCAACTAGACACTCCTTGTTAGCTAGCTAGCTTCTTCCAGGAATTTCCCTAGCAACTGCCTAGCAACAGGTAAACAACTTAGCTAGCTAAGAAAACGGTATAATTTTATGAAAAAAATTGTTACTTTTTCAAAAGCCTTTCTTCTTTGTTTGCTGCTTGTTTGGTCTCCTATTCAGTTTGCAGTTTTCTTTTGATTTTTTTTCGATGTACTTTACTCTAAAAAAACATTTAAATTTCAATATTTGTAGGAGCTCATCTTTTCAGCTGCTGCTGCTTAATTTGGAATACTGTACATGTTATGGGAATTTTATGAATAATGACTAAATGATGTAGAATTATAACTAACAGAATTATATCCTGTCTGATGAAGAATGTTTGTCCATAAGAAAGAGGGACTGTTGGTAGGCAAGGAACTGTGGCAGACAACTTGTGACCACTGTGAAACTGATAACAGGGATGGAAGTCTCCCCACCCCACCCACCCAGGGAGGGGAGAGACCTTGGGCTTGTAGTAGATTGTATAACAGGTGGCGGACAATGTATGAGAAAAAGACTTGTGAACTATGTTGCCATTGTATCTGAGAGGAGGAGGAACGTTTATGACGAAATGTGAGGTATATAGACCAATGTACCGGAAATGATAGGCTAAAACGTTCACGTAAATAAACATTTGACTATTGTAGACTGGGCCTCTGTCTGTTTTTATTTATATCAGTATCCTACAAATCCCGATATAGCAGACTGAATACTTTAATTAAATTGGTTAAAGAACATGAGAACTTAAGTCTCTTATCAATTGGTCCTTCGAGCCGGATCTCAACATCTGTCCCTGCCGTCCGAAGGTACCACGCCGTAATACTGTGCACGGGCGGGTCATTGACCCGTAAATTAAAGACCTGTCCCCTGACATTGGGGTTTCGTAACATGCCGGTATATACCTAAGGTCGGCAGAGACGGTGACGGGTTCCAACCTACATTGCTTTTCCCAGTCTACAAGACAGGTCAGTAAATCTTTATTTTACACGAATTTGGGGGGAATGATTTAAGATATCTTTGATTTGATGTTTTAAAATGTTTAGAATTTATCAATAATAGGAGCTTGGGTATTCCAAACAGATTCACTAGGGTTTTTTTTTTTTTAAATAACCAATATCGATAACAGGGCAGGTCCGAAATGGCCTGAGGTAAGGTGCACTACCATAAATAAAATTAGCTTAATAGATCCGGGTGCCTTGGTGGCCAGAGGGGTTATTAAGCCTTAATAGATCTGGGTGCCTTGGTGCCAGAGGGGTTATTAAGAGGGGATATTAAGGGCAGTCAGGTCTGGAGAGAACCAAGGGCTATATCTGTTCCTGGTTCTAAATTTCTTGAATGGGGCATGCTTATTTAACCTTTTCTCAATAGGGGGTGCTGTTGGCACTTTGTAATAATTTTGTTCCCAAATTAAACTGCCTCGTACTCAATTCTTGCTCGTACAATATGCTTATTATTATTACTATTGGATAGAGAACACTCTCTAGTTTCTAAAACCGTTTGAATTATATCTGTGAGTAAAACAGAACTGGAGTTAGAGCAATTTTCCTATGAGGATGTGAGAATGCTGAAATCTGCCTGTTGTTCTGAGGTCCCTTTATAAATTTGCCTGTCTTCTATTGGTTGAGATGCACTGCATACACCTTCCCCTGGATGTCAGCGAATAGTGAGAATTGAAATGGTGTTGCTAGGCAGATCTGAGAGCTTATAAATGGGCTGGCAACGTGGGGTCCGTCCTTTCTTCTCTTCGCCATGACGCAAAAAGGACCTCTGGATGTCGTTCTAGAAAGCTCCCGGTATAGCCCTTACATATATCCGGCTCTGTTTTTATTCGATATAGGTATTAAAGACATCATAATGTTGTTATTTTAAACCGAGTTATATCAGTTTATATCAGTATATTGCGATTTTCGGATATTTATTAGTGCTGCGTTTCAGTGAGTTGGACACTTCTTTGCCACATGGCGAATGTTAAAAAGTTGTGTCTTTTGCTATCGTGGTTAGCTAATAGATTTACATATTGTGTCTTCCCTGTAAAACATTTTAAAAATCAGAAATGATGGCTGGATTCAGAAGATGTGTATCTTTCATCTGGTGTCTTAGACTTGTGATTTAATGATATTTAGATGCTAGTATTTACTTGTGACGCTATGCTAGGCTATGCTAGTCATCTTTTTTACTGATGGGGGTGCTCCCGGATCCGGGATTGTGATGAAGTAGAAGTTAACCAACACAAAAACATCCTACGGCGTTCTGCATTAGCATCGAACAGCCCCCGTGATATGCAACTTTTCAGGGAAGCTAGAAACCAATATACACAGGCAGTTAGAAAAGCCAAGAATAGCTTTTTCATGTAGAAATTTGCTTCCTGCAACACAAACTCAAAAATGTTCTGGGACACTGTAAAGTCCATGGAGAATAAGAACACCTCCTCCCAGCTGCCCACTGCACAGAAGATAGGAAATACTGTCACCACTGATAAATCCACTATAATTGAGAATTTCAACAAGCATTTTTCTATGGCTGGCCATGCTTTCCACTTGGCTAACCCTACCCCGGTCAAGAGCACTGCACCCCCCACAGCTACTCGCCCAAGCCTTCCCCATTTCTCCGTCTCCCAAATCCAGTCAGCTGATGTTCTGAAAGAGCTGTTGCATGATTTAATTAAACCATGCAACAATTAATAACCTGGGGCACCACAGAAGCATTCATTTATTTCGAGCGGAAATCTCCCAAATCCAGTCTCTTAAAACCTCTTTGGGATCGGTGTCCCACTAGCGTTCCACCTCGACAACATCCGGTGAAATTGTAGAGCGCGAAATTCAAAATACAAAAATTGTCAAATTAAACATTCATGAAAATACAGTGTCATACATAATTATTTAGCTTAGAATCTTGGAAATCGAAACGCGTTGTCCGATTTACAATAGGCTTTACGGCAAAAGCATAGCATTTGATTGTCTGAGGACAGCGCCCTGCATACACACCGCATAAAAATATTTTTCAAACCAGCAGAGGCGTCACAAAAATTACAAATAGCAAGAAAATAAATCACTTACCTTTGAAGATCTTCCTCTGTTTGCAATCCCAAGGTTCCCAGCTACACAACAAATGGTTGTTTTGTTCGATAAAGTCCTTCTTTATATCCCAAACAAAGTCTGTTTAGTTGGCACGTTTGATTCAGTAATCCCCTGTTCAACTCGTTCAACATGCAGACAAAGGAATCCCAAAAGTTACTGGTAAACTTCATCCAAACAAGTCAAACAACAAGTTTCTAATCAATCCTCAGGTACCCTAATATGTAAATAAACGATTACATTTTAGACAGAATGTAGTATGTTCAATACCGGAGATAAATAACAAAGTGCGCACCCTCATTTACGTGCGCCACAAGACTAGAGTCCTAATGAGGGACACCTTGAAAACTACAACTACTTGTTCATTTTTCAAAAAACAAGCCTGAAACCCTTTCTAGACTGTTGACATCCAATGGAAGCCATAAGTACTGCAGTCTGGGCGCTTTTTGATTGGGAATTCAATAGGTCAACATAGGAATGGCCTGGGAGCTCAAAAAACACATTTTCCGCATGGATTTTCCTCTGGTTTTTGCCTGCAATATCAGTTCTGTTATACTCATAGACATTATTTTAATAGTTTTAGAAACCTCAGAGTGCTTTCTATCCAATGCTACCAATTATATGCATATCCTAGCTTCTGGGCCTAAGTAACAGGCAGTTTACTTTGGGTACGTCATTCATCCAAACTTCCAAAAACTGCCCCCTAGCCTTAAGAAATTTTAACTTTGCATTGTTGGGAAAATGCTTGTATGTAAGCATTTCATTTTAAAGTCTACACCTGTTGTATTCCGTGCGTGTGACAAATACAATTGGATATGATTTGAAAGACCCTATACGGATTGACCATGAAATGCTTGCTTCCAGCAGAATGCACAGCCAACAACTATGGTTTGCATGCCCTGCCGAAAGATCCATTCATGCGGAATAGGTGGTTGGAATTTGTTGGTCCCCAGTGGTGGTGAGTATACTGGTAGGTAGACCATAGACTGCTGGTTATGTATCTGGTTATGTATATTTTGATAATCATTATCACAATTATCTCTAGCATAGCTAACATTAGCTAGCTAGCTACCAACTAGCTATCTAGCTAGCTGGCTAATGTTAGCCTACCTCAATACAACTCAGTTTTGACTTGGAAACACGATAACATTTCAAAAGAAGGCAAATAATCAGTAGGACAACCGTTTGTCATGATTGTGATGTCGCCAGATTGACTTTAGATGCAGTATAACTTTAGCCAACTAACTAAGATTGAGGGGACCACCTTATTTTAGCTAGCTAACATTAGCATTGCTAGCTATTTTTGACTAACTTTGCTAGTAACTGTAATGGATGCAGCAATGGTGGCACTCTATAGTCTCTATAGTACTCTATATACTCTATAGTCAGTCTCCTACAATGTCCTGTCCAGTCGGCAGGCAGACACAGGACTTTTCTACAGGGCTCAGATGTGTTTCAGTCCATTTCCAGTTCAATCTGGCCTGGAGCCCACTTAGCTTTCTGGTAACATACAATATCTGCCCCGTTGTCTTAAAGGACCCATTAAAGGACTATGCCAGTTCTGGATTTACTAGATTTACACATCTAGTTTTTCTGGATCTATGTCAAGTAATGCAAGTGGAAAAAATGGCACAGCAGCCAATTTGGGAGGGGGTGTGGATGACCACCCACCATAGCAGTCATCTTTTTACTAGCTAACTCATGTCTGAGTACAACAGTGTACTAACTAGCAGCAACAAACTCAAACAAACCCAGGGCCATAGCAAAACATATCACAGTTGGTTGCATACACTGTAGTGTAACGGCGTCACTGGCCTGAATCTAATCCAATCTGGAGTGAGTCAGTCTACATCTGTAAAGCATAGAATTAGCTTCCACACAAGATTACGTTATATTCTCTAGCTATGTTTATAATTGAGGAATGATGACAATCGTTGACCCTGTTTTTCTGTGAGACAAAGTGCCCAGTTGGGCCAGACTGATGCCCTGGTCATGAACGGATGCCGGGACCTACCTATTTTCACAGCTTGTCAGGCAAAACCTCAGAAGAAAGTGCGTCATGCGACACAAGTACCCACAAGTACCTCCTCCGTTGTTGCCAGGGACACACCATCACAGGACGGCTTCATCAACAATGACAGGTAATGTGTGCTATGTGAAATGTGAAAAGTTGTATTAAAAAATAGCCTGCTACTTGATAAAACAGTCGGCTAATGCTCCAGCCAAGCAACTGCAACTAGTAAAGTAATCTTGGTTGTGAAGTGCATTAGCAAAAAGCTGTGTCCTTTCTTCAGAACAAAATGCAATTTACCACTTGTCTGTCTATTATATCCCCCCGTTCACAGGCCCTCCCAGTCAACACCACCCCATAAGATTGCCTGCTGCAGTTATTTGAGAGATGTCCAGTTTTCAGCCGAACATGCAGCATAAAGAAGACTAGCAAGTGGGCCCTCATCAGAATCATGCAGACATGACCTCGCTGTGAGCATTCCTACACTATGAATGGAAAAGTCAACCACATGTTGGCAAGTATCTGGCCAGCAACCTGCACATGTCGGTGGCAACAGCTTTCACAGGCTCATCATTTGTACAAATACAGAAGGTAACCCACTTCATTATTTTGATTAATTTGATAACCCAATTGTGAAACATAATTTATGTAAACTGACATTATTTGTTGTTTATTTTCTACTTCTTAGATGCATGTAATGTCCAGGGCATAACCTAGCCTAGTGGAACCAGCCTGATCGCTGTGTTCACCATTCTATTTCACTTCACATTTGATATCTGAAGGGGAAACCTGTTTCAGTCTTCCAGATATTTGAGACTGGGACGGAGGTTCACCTTCCAGCAGGACAATGACACTGCTAAAGCAACACTTAAGTGGTTTAAGAGGAAACATTTAAATGTCTTGGAATGGCCTAATCAAAGCCCAGACCTCAATCCAATTGAGAATCTGTGGTATGACTTAAAGATTGCTGTACACCAGCGGAACCCGTCCAACTTGAAGAAGCTAGAGCAGTTTTGACCTGAAGAATGGGCAAAAATCCCAGTGTTGCAAAAGGTGTCTCTTCAAAGTTTTGACTTTGGGGGAGGGGTGAATAGTTATGCACGCTCAAGTTTTCTGTTTTTGTCTTTTTTCTTGTTTGTTTCACAATGAAAAATATATTGCATCTTCAAAGTGGTAGGCATGTTGTGTAAATCAAATGATACAAACCCCCCCAAAAATCAATTTGAATTCCAGGTTGTAAGGCAACAAAATAGGAAAAATGCCAAGGGGGGTGAATACTTTCGCAAGCCACTATATAAGGGACACCACACAGGAAGGTTTGACAACCATGACATGTTTTCCAAGGTAGCCCCATTTCCACCAAACAAAATGTTGATAGGAACAGTATCTTTATTGGCTTTGAATGATAATGGAAGATGAAAGGTGCACATTGCTATATTAGCAAAACAATGCTTCAATTGTATTATGTAAAGGGTGGTATATTCTACATGGACCTGTTACTACATTTGAAAGTTATCAAAACACTTAGTTTAGAATATCTACATAAATTCAACAATTGCATTCTTCTCATATTCCTCTGTAGGCTATTGACCTATTCAAAGCTTCTTCCGACATCTCACCATACATCTGCCTGTAGTTATTGAAGTCACCCTGCAGAAGGGTTGTTTGTTGTGATTGAGTGGGGGAAACAGCTGTGGGCAAGGTTCTGACAGATGGGTGTGTCTTGGTGGTGGCAAGGACAAACCCAAGAAACACTCACATCAAACCACACCCCCAAGGCAACTCACGTTTGGGTTCTGTCATGGCCGCCAGCATTTCTTGAGGAGCAAGCCAAAAAACGAGGCCAAATCAGTGGGTGCAGTTCCCCTTAAGCTCCACTTTACCTCACTACTGGAGGCGACAAATAGATAGGATCCCTGCCCATAGCACTTTCCTGCACCCAGCCGCCCACACCTAGAGGACACGTTGATGAATGATTGGACAAGGGCCATTCCGCTCTGCCTCTAGGGAGGGCAACTAATAGAATGAGGGCAAGTAGGCTGGTGGCTGGCCTGGTGGTGCAGAGTGAACACCACAGAATGCCCGCTAGTACAAAAAGTGTTTAATCCCTTGCCTTATCTTAAGGGCCAGGCAGGAACCCTCAAACTCGGCAATGTTTTGATTTATCTGGATCAGTTGAATATCTCATGACAGATTAGTTATCAAGGTGGGGAAGATATTGCCTTAGAGCAGGGATCATGAACTAGATTCAGCCGTGGGCCGATTTTTCTTGAACGGATGGTCAGGGGACCGGAACATAATTAACATATAATTTGTCAACTGCAAATTGACCGCAAGAATCCCAAACAGATATCATATTTGACTAAAACATCATAATTTCAAACCTTGCTTACATTTGTATATGATCACATACACTGATTGTACAAAACATTAGAAACACTGTCCTAATATTGAGTTGAACCCCCCTTTGCACTCAGAACAGCCCCAATTCGTTGTGGTATGGACTACAGTGTCGAAAGCATTCCACAGTGATGCTGGCCCATGTTGACTCCAATGCTTCCCACAGTTGTGTCAAGTTGGCCGGATGTACTTTGGGTGGTGGACCATTCTTGATACACACAGGAAACTGTTGAGCATGAAAATCCCAGCAGCGTTGCAGTTCTTGACACACTCAAATCGGTGCACCGGCTTACCACTACCATACCTCATTCAAAGGTACTTAAATCTTTTGTCTTGCCAATTCACTCTCTGAATGGGACACATACACAATCCATGTCTCAATCGTTTCAAGGCTTAACAATCCTTCTTTAACCTGTCTACTCTCCTTCATCTACACTGATTGAAGTGGATTAAACAGGTGACATCAATAAGGGATCTTAGCTTTCAACTGAAATCACCTGGTCAGTCTGTCATGAAAAGAGCAGGTGTTCCTAATGTTTTGTACACTTAGTGTATATCTCTCTATTGTGCGAGGGAATACTTTTGAACAAATATCCCAAATTAAAATCACTTGGAGCTGATTTTCTGGTGTTTTTAAAGTATTTTATGTCCAACAATAAAAATAATAAAATAAAATACAACTTTGTACATTTTTTTATGCTCAGAAGATTTTGGGGGCCAAATAAAATCACTCGCGGGCTGTCAGTTGGAGAACCCTGCCTTATTAGGGAACTATTTCTCTGTCGCAATATTTCTGAAAGTGTTATCCGTGACATTGTGTGCCTCTAAATGTGCATAACGAAAAAAATTGGCACCACTTTTTGGGGATTGTTCCCTGCAGATGGTCTAGATGCTCAAACTATTAACAAACTATCGACTACCACAAAATCAGGGTTAAAACAAAACAAAAATAATTAAGTTTATCGACAAACACAGATATAATTCACAGACTTACTCCTGGCAAAAAGCCATCTTGTGAAAACTGCTATCCTACTCAAGACTGTGGACATGTGGAGTTGGCATAAACATGTGAGTTTAAAGTTTACAGTATACTGACCTGACTGTTATTTCCAGAGCCATATTGACAATCCATACAATGGCTAAGCAAATACATGTTTGATCACTATGATATTTTTTTACAGATATAATAAAACTTGTGTTCCGTATCACAACATAAATGTGTAATTGAGCTGTGGTGTAGCTACAGTATTAGTATAGTGTACAGTTAGTGCCTTATTAATTTATTTGGCAAAGAGGTTTAATCAGGTAATTAACTCGGCCAACCAACATTGAAGATGAAGGTTGCATAAATCTACTGTTAAGTGCAACGAAAGGGCTTAATGCGCACTTAAAACCATGTTCATACATTTAATTTCAATTTACACCACTTCCCTGATCCATTCAATGCACTGGTGATAAATATTCTGCTAATCTCATTTCTAAATGTTGACAAGCAGGCCCTCTATACCCTGCAACTAACCAAGCTCCTCATACAGAGAACTTGACTTAGAGGACTTGACTCCTTGACTTATTCCACATTTAGTTGTATTACCAGCAGCATACCACCCTGCATACCACTGCTGGCTTGCTTCTGAAGCTAAGCAGGGTTGTTCCTGGATGGGAGACCAGATTCTGCTGGACGTGGTGTTGGAGGGCCAGTAGGAGGCACTCTTTCCTCTGGTCTAAAGAAATATCAGAATACCCCAGGGCAGTGATTGGGGACACTGCCCTGTGTAGGGTGCCGTCTTTCGGATGGGATGTTAAACGGGTGTCCTGACTCTCTGAGGTCATTAAATATCCCATGGCACTTATCGTAGGGGTGTTAACCCCAGTGTCCTGGCTAAATTCACAATCTGGCCCTCTCACGGTCACCTAATAAACCCCAGTTTACAATTGGGTCATTCCTCTCCCCTGTAACTATTCCCCAGGTTGTTGCTGCAAATGAGAATGTGTTCTCAGTCAACTTATCTGGTAAAATAAATAACAAAATGACAGCCTGAATTTAAAATGGAATACATTTTGATTCTTTGGCTCTGGCCTACACACAATACCCAATAATGTCAAAGTGGAAATATATTTTTTAATTTTCTTTTACAAATTAATAAAAAATGAAAAGCTGAATTGTCTTTGGTCAATAAGTATTCAAACACTTTGTTATGGCAAGTCACATAATAAATTGCATGGACTCTGTGTGCAATAATAGTGTTCAACATGATTTTTGAATGACTACCTTATCTCTGTACCCCACACATCTGTAAGGTCTCTCAGTCGAGCAGTGAATTTCAAACACAAATTCAACCACATAGACCAGGGAGGTTTTCCATTGCCTCGCAAAGAAGGGCACCTATTGCTAGATGGGTAAAAATAAAATTAAAAGTAGACATTAAATATCCCTTTGAGCATGTTGAAGTTATTAAGTACACTTTGGATGGTGTATCAATACACCCATTAAATACAAGGATACAGGTGTCCTTCCTAACTCAGTTGCCAGAAAGGATGGAAACCACTCAGGGTTATCACCATGAATGGCTGTGATAGGAGAAAACTGAGGATGGATCAACAACATTGTAGTTACTTCACAAAAATAACCTGATTGACAGAGTGAAAAGAACGAAGCTTGTACAGAATAAAATATCCCAAATCATGCATCCTGTTTGCAACAAGGCACTAAAGTAATAGTGCAGAAAATGTGGCAAAGCAGTTAACTTTTTGTCCTGAATTCAAAGTGTTATGTTTGGGGAAAATCCAATACACACATTACTGTGTACCACTCTCCATATTTTCAAGCATAGTGGTGGCTGCATCATGTTATGGGTATGCTTGTAATCGTTAAGGACTGGGGAGTTTTTCAGGATAAAAAGAAACAGAATGGAGCTAAGCACGGGCAAAATCCTAGAGGAAACCTGGTTCAGTCTGCTTTCCCCTAGACACTTGGAGTTTAATTCACCTTCCAGCAGGAAAATAACCTAAAACACAAGGCCAAATCTACACTGGAATTGCTTACCAAGAAGATAGTGAATGTTCCTGAGTGGCCGAGTTACAGTTTTGACTAAAATGTACTTGAAAATCTTTGGCAAGACCTGAAAACGGTTGTCTAGCAATGATCAACAACCAATTTGACAGAGCTTGACGAACTTTGAAAAGAAAAATGGGCAAATGCTGTCCAATCCAGGTGTAGAAAGCTCTTAGAGACTTAGCCAGAAAGACTTACATCTGTAATCGCTGCCAAAGGTGCCTCTACAAGGTGTTGACTCAGTGGTGTGAATACTTATGTAAGATATTATGAGATATTTTAGCAAAAATTTGTACAAAAAAATACATTCACTTTGTTATAATGGGGTATTGTGTGTAATGGGGTATTGTGTGTACTTAATCCGTTTTGAATTTAGGCTGTAACACAACATGTGGAATAAGTCAAGGGGTATGAATACTTTCTGAAGGCACTGTATGCTTGTAGAAAAATGCCTGAGCCAGGCTGCTTCACTTATGAAGAATTTGCACATTCTGGCCTTATCACAGCCATTGGCAGTCCACATTTGTTCATATCAAGATCATATTGTATGCATGAGACTATTTATGAGCTGTGACCAGGAGAGAATGGCCACTTACAGTAGGGGGGAAAAAACTGTTTCGTAAAAAACTCATTAGTAGTGACTGCACAAAGAAAAAAGAATAACAGAAGAAGGATTTCCAAGAGTTCAGGGACCGCTCATGGTGAAAAATTATTTGATAAAGCCTTTGTAAAAAAAAATCTCTGTAGTTTTACTCTTTTGGTGACCTCCTCTTTTATGTATTTTTTTGTTGCCTTTTTTGTCTTTATTGGTCTCAGTGATGTCAAAAGTTGACATACTCCAAATGATATTTCAGATTCCTTATAGTTCAGTAGCGATGAATAATGAGCTCTAGATGGATGGACGTCTTGTTGTGAGGTTCTGTGGGATCCCTGGAAAGGGCACAGTGCACAGGAGGCTGGTGGCATCTTAATTGGGGAGGACATGCTCGTGGTAACTGCTGGAGTGTGTAATAGCTGTCGCTCTCCTCATCCTCAGATGAGGTGAGGAGAGAAGGATCTTCGGACCAAAATGCGGAGTCAGGGAAATATGCCATCTTTATTATATAACACGACGTAGACTAAACAAAACAAAACACTTTCAACACTTACAAAATAACAAAACGACGTCGACGAAAACCTGAACATAAACTTATATAAATAAACATAAACTTACGAACAGGCGACATCGAAACAAAACGAACAGCCAAACAGTCCCGTTTGTGAATATATATCGAACAACACGAAACATCACAGGAGACAATCACCCACAAACACACAGTGATAATGCCCTACCTAAATATGACTCTTGATTAGAGGAAAATACAAACCACCTGCCTCTAATCAAGAGCCATACCAGGCAAACCAAAAACCAACATAGAAACAGATAACATAGAATGCCCACCCAACCTCACGTCCTGACCAACTAACACACAAAACTAACATAAATAGGTCAGGAACGTGACAGTACCCCCCCCCACAAGGTGCGAACTCCGGACGCACCAGCACAAAGTCTAGGGGAGGGTCTGGGTGGGCATCTAACCACGGTGGTGGCTCAGGCTCCGGGCGCGGTTCCCACCCCACCATAATCCATCCTAACTTCCTCCCACAAAGAATGTCCACCCTCTTTTCTCCCCCACACAATTCTCTTAATAATATATTTAATAAGGATAACACCGGGACAGAGAGATAAATCAAGATAGAGGGATAGATAAGACTATAGAGATAGATGAAGATAGAGAGGGAGATTAGGATAGAGGGGCAACTCCGGACTGAAAGGCAGCTCCGGACAGAGAGACAGCTCTGGACTGATGGGCAGTTCTGGGTATCCAGCCTTTTCAGGCTGAAGGGCAGCTCATGGCTGACTGACGACTCTCGATGCTCATGGCTGGCTGACGGCTCTCGACGCTCATGGCAGGCTGACGGCTCTCGACGCTCATGGCAGGCTGACGGCTCTCGACGCTCATGGCAGGCTGACGGCTCTCGACGCTCATGGCAGGCTGACGGCTCACGACGCTCATGGCAGGCTGACGGCTCTCGACGCTCATGGCGCTCTGACGGCTCTCGACGCTCATGGCGCTCTGACGGCTCTGGCTGCTCATGGCGCTCTGACGGCTCTGGCTGCTCATGGCTCTCTGACGGCTCTGGCAGATCCTGTCTGGTTGGCGGCTCTGGCAGATCCTGTCTGGTTGGCGGCTCTGACAGATCCTGTCTGGTTGGCGGCTCTGGCAGATCCTGTCTGGTTGGCGGCTCTGGCAGATCCTGTCTGGTTGGCGGCTCTGGCAGATCCTGTCTGGTTGGCGGCTCTGGCAGATCCTGTCTGGCTGACGGCTCTAGCGGCTCCTGTCTGGCTGATGGCTCTAGCGGCTCCTGTCTGGCTGACGGCTCTGTAGGCTCATGGCAGACGGGCGGCTTTGCAGGCTCATGGCAGACGGGCGGCTTTGCAGGCTCCTGGCAGACGGATGGCTCAGATGGCGCTGGGGAGACGGATGGCTCAGATGGCGCTGGGGAGACGGATGGCTCAGATGGCGCTGGGGAGACGGATGGCTCAGATGGCGCTGGGGAGACGGATGGCTCAGATGGCGCTGGGGAGACGGATGGCTCTGGCCGGATATGGCACACTGTAGACCTGGTGCGTGGTGCCGGAACTGAAGGCACCGTGCTAATGACAAGCACCTTCCTACTAGTGCGGAAAGCAGGGACAGGGCACACTGTATTCTCAAAGCCTACTCTATCCCTGATGCGTGGTACCGGCACTGGTGACGCCGGGCTGAGGACAAGCACATCAGGATTAGTAGGGGGAGAAGATACAGTGGGTTCAGGGCTCTGGAGACGCACTGGTAGCTTAGTGCGTGGGGCCGGAACTGGAGGCACCGGGCTAGATACACGCACTACAGGGAGAGTGCGTGGAGGAGGAACAGGGCTCAGGATACGCACTGGTAGCCTAGTGCGTAGTGTATACCCTGTAGGTACTAGGCTGGGGCGGGGAGGTGGTGCCGGAAATACCGGACCGTGGAGGCGTACTGGCACTCTTGAGCATTGAGCTTGCCCAACCTTACCTGGTTGAATACTCCCGGTTGCCCGACCAGTGCGGGGAGGTGGAATAACCCGCACCGGCCTATGTAGGCGAACCGGGGAAACCATGCGTAAGGCAGGTGCCATGTATGCCGGCCCGAGGAGACGCACTGGAGACCAGACGCGTTGAGCCGGCCTCATGACACCTGGCTCAATACCCAATCTAGCCCTCCCAGTGCGGGGAGGTGGAATAACCCGCACTGGGCTATGCACTCGTACAGGAGACACCGTGCGCTCTACTGCGTAACACGGCGCCTGCCCGTACTCCCGCTCTCCACGGTAAGCCTGGGAAGTGGGCGCAGGTCTCCTACCTGCCCTTGGCCCACTACCCTTTAGCCCCCCCCCAAGAAATTTTTGGGAGTTACTCACGGGCTTTTTCGGCTTCCGTGCCAGACGCGTTCCCTCATAGCTCCGGTTCCTCTCTCCGGTAGCCTCCGCTCTCCTCAGTGCCTCCAGCTGTTCCCATGGGAGGCGATCTCTACCCGCTAGGATCTCCTCCCATGTGTAGACACCCTTTCCATCCAGAACATCGTCCCATGTCCATTGCTCCTTCTTCTGTCCCTTACTCCGTTTATTTTTTCCATACCGCTTGGTCACATTTTGTTGGTGGGTGATTCTGTAATAGCTGTCGCTCTCCTCATCCTCAGATGAGGTGAGGAGAGAAGGATCTTCGGACCAAAATGCGGAGTCAGGGAAATATGCCATCTTTATTATATAACACGACGTAGACTAAACAAAACAAAACACTTTCAACACTTACAAAATAACAAAACGACGTCGACGAAAACCTGAACATAAACTTATATAAATAAACATAAACTTACGAACAGGCGACATCGAAACAAAACGAACAGCCAAACAGTCCCGTTTGTGAATATATATCGAACAACACGAAACATCACAGGAGACAATCACCCACAAACACACAGTGATAATGCCCTACCTAAATATGACTCTTGATTAGAGGAAAATACAAACCACCTGCCTCTAATCAAGAGCCATACCAGGCAAACCAAAAACCAACATAGAAACAGATAACATAGAATGCCCACCCAACCTCACGTCCTGACCAACTAACACACAAAACTAACATAAATAGGTCAGGAACGTGACAGTGTGGAATAAGTGGAATGGTATCAAATACATAAACACATGGTTTGCATGTGTTTGATGCCATTCCATTTGCTCCGTTCCAGCCATTATTATGAGCCATCCTCCCCTCAGCAGCCTCCACTGGCACAATGGTATTGGTGGTGGCTCGCTCCAGACATCAGCTTGAGCCCCAGAGTGCATTAGACAGCCATTGAAATGGTGCTCTTAAAAAGAGAAAGGAACATGCCTGAGTGCTTTAAATCAGCCCAGTAGTGCTTTTAACATCACTTCACGTGGTGCCTCCGTGGATTCTGTGGGCTTTTTCATCATCACGGATCGGATGTTCTTTCTCTGATGCCCCAGTATAACCCTCACTAACCCCAGACCAATACCACACACAGCATGTCCATATACAGTAGTACTGTATGAACAGGCAGGTCACCCGTGAAACAAGTCAGTATTTGACGTCCATCCATGTCTGAGGACGTTGGGAGATGAAGTGGAAACCGACCACTAGGGGAAACAGTGAGCGTTGTTACCTTCAAGTAGGTTTCACTTTTGCTGAACCGGGTGTTCTGGGTGAGGATGTTGGATGGGTGTAAGCATCTGCCTCTGATTCCAAAGGGCCAAAGGTTGCAAGTTCAAATCCAGTGGCAGAAAGTTCTTTTTGAGATTTTTGTTTTAAGCCTTTTCCAAACCGTAACCCTTAACCATTTGGAGTTAGTGCCTAACCTTAAGATTGTGTAGTTAATGCCTAAACTTAACCTTAAACTCTTTGAAATTTGACATTTGCAACAACTTCAGAATTTGACGTTTGAAAAACATGGATGAACGTCTAATTCTGAAGTGAGACTGTGAAAGCTAGTTGGTATGAAAACCTGACCATAGCATAACACAGGTACTATAGGGAGAGCTTCATTCATAGCATCTTTCAGAGTACTTTCTGATGTGGCATGCTGGAAAAAACTAATAGAGGTGGAGAGAGGACCGGATGTATTCACATGGACTAAGAGTCAGAGGAGTAAATTGAGCCAAAGGGCTAAGTTGAGCCACCCTTATTTCTAGGAAACCCTACACAAAATGCATGATTTGAGTCTGGAGTCTTTCATCGAGTCTCTGAAGAAAAAACCCACATGGAAAAAGTGGTAAGAAAGTTAGGTCCAAAAAACAGATTCTTCACCAAGTCAAATTAATTTATTGTGTTAGAGGTTCCATCATACTTGTATCTAAACCAAAGTAGATCATTCTAAGTTTGTTCTATAAGTCAGTTGGGTCTCTATAAGCTCAAATATGAGGTCCTAAACCTAGCATGAAAGTGCATCCTTATAGCTGTCAAAATGTTTGCCTTGGAGTAAATTGAGTCAATGGTGGAGCTAATGGCAAGTTGAGCAAATTTAAGTGTTTTCTTCCCAGGTGTAATCCAAGGCATTATTGCTGGGATATGAGGTAACAACAGGGACTGACCTATGTTAAACATGTTTTAAAAGTACAAAGTTTTTGTGAGGTGTTAAGCCTGTGTTAAAATCATAGACATTAAAACCAGTAAATACTGATAGCGCTTATGTCATCCACCTATTCCTATACAAAACTCCCAACGGAGCATGAAGTCGGAATTCTTTTAATTTGAAGAGTGCCATATTGCTCAATGGGGCTGAATGGCACCAAAAAAAAACACTAAGGATCATGGTGAAAGTGGCCGTAACTAGCAAAGGATCATGGTCGATGTAGTCGTTTTCATCCTGCCTGAGAGAGTCAAACAGAGCCTCCTTATAGCCTGCCAGCCTGTGATTGGTCTGTGTCAGCACATGGTCCTGTGTGATGACAACTGTAGTAGTCAGAATGGATCACTATTTAATAAAAATATCTCGATTTGTAGCACACATTAAAATAACTAAATTGAACTTGATCATAATAAACAAATTTTAGAGCCAAAAACGTCCGTCTAAAATGTTTTGTTTGGCTGTTCTGGTGATCGTAATTTACATAGGCTTTCTAGAGCGGACAAGGGCCTTTGGCACCGCTGTGTTGCTACGCAGGAACTACCCAGCAGAGCTAGTCACTTCACGCTCCAGACCGAACACTAGGGGCCTGGTTGAAATATGCTTCAAATTATCAAAAGACAAAAAAATATTGTGATTGTGTTGAAATTGTGTTTGAGAAATAAGGTTTTAAAAGGTAGTGGTAATATTTCATTCAGTACAGAAATGTATAGGCGAATTAACTTACTCTGTCCACTTTTTTTTGGCAATGTTATGTTTTCAAAACTGTAATGTTTACATTAATTCTGATTATCTCCAGGGATACACAACATCCTGAAATATATGTAGATATCTTTGTTAGAAAGAATACTATATTTCCCATTACGGAGGGATGCTGAATGTAAAAATGTGTCACGTTCCTGACCTTATTTCCTTTGTTTAGTCTTTGTTTAGTTGGTCAGGACGTGAGCTGGGTGGGTATATTCTATGTTTAGTGTCTCATTGGTTTGGTGTGTCTGATTGGCCTGATATGGTTCTCAATCAGAGGCAGGTGTTTTACGTTGTCTCTGATTGGGAATCATATTTAGGTAGGCTGTGTTCACTGTTTGTTTGTGGGTGATTGTTCCTGTTCATTGCGTTCTTTGTTTTCACTAGGTTCACATGTTCAGGTCTGTAGCGTCGTTGGTTTCATTTCTGTTTATTGTTTTGTTCGTGTTTAATAAGTGTTCCAATAAATATGGAAACGTACCACGCTGCGATTTGTTCCTCCTCTCTTCCACCTAACGACGAGCGTTACAGAATCACCCACCAAAACCCGGACCAAGCAGCGTGGTAAAAGGCAGCAACAGCGATCGCAGGGCTATAAAACCTGGGAGGAAATAGAGCACTGGTCGATCAATCCAGAGAGAGTGCCGGAGCCTGCCTGGGATTCAATGGAACAGTGCGAGGAGGGATACAGGAGAATGGAGGAACAGAGACGTTATCAAGGTACGCGGCTAGCACGGAAGCCTGAGAAGCAGCACCAAAAATCTATTGGGGGTGGGGGAGGGGGGGGGGCTAAAGGGGGGTGTGGCGAAATCAGGTAGGAGACCTGCGCCAACTCCTCGTGCTTACCGTGGAGAGCGAGAGTACGGGCAGACACCGTGTTATGCGGGAAAGCGCACGGTATCTCCTGTACGTGTGCTTAACCCGGTGCGGTACATTCCAGCTCCACGTATCGGCCGGGCTAGAGTGGGCATCGAGCCAGGTGCCATGAAGCCGGCTCAACGTATCTGGTCTCCAGTACGTCTCCTCGGGCCGGTGTACATGGCACCAGCCTTACGCATGGTGTCCCCGGTTCGCCAGCACAGCCCAGTGCGGGCTATTCCACCTCGCCGCACTGGCCTGGCTACGGGGAGCATTAAACCAGGTAAGCTTGGGCAGGCTCGGTGCTTAAGAGCTCCTGTACGCCTTCATGGTCCGGCATATCCGGCGCCACCTCCTCAGTACCACCAGTGCCAACACCACGCACCATGCTTCCTGTGCGTCTCCAGAGCCCTGTTTCTCCTCCACGCACTCTCCCTGTTGTGCGTGTCTCCAGCCCGGTACCACCAGTTCCGGCATCACGCACCAAGCCTCCTGTGCGTCTCCAGAGCCCTGTGTGCCCTGTTGCTGCTCCCCGCACTAGCCTTGAGGTGCGTGTCCTTAGCCCGGTACCACCAGTTCCGACACCACGCATCAGGCCTACTGTGCACCTCAGCCGGCCAGAGTCTGCCGTCTGCCCAGCGCCGTCTGCGCTATCCGTCTGCCCAGCGCCGACTGAGCTACCCGTCTGCCCAGAGCCGCCTGCGCTGTTCGCCTGCCCAGCGCCATCTGAGCTGCCCGTCTGTCCTGAGCCTTCAAAGCCGCCCGTCTGTCCTGAGCCTTCAGAGCCGTCCGTCAGTCAGGAGCCGCTAGAGCCGTCCGTCAGTCAGGTGCCGCCAGAGCAGCCCGCCAGTCAGGAGCCGCCAGAGCCGCCCGCCAGTCAGGAGCTGCCAGAGCCGCCCGCCAGTCAGGAGCTACCAGAGCCGCCCGCCAGTCAGGAGCTGCCAGAGCCGCCCGCCAGTCAGGAGCTGCCAGAGCCGCCCGCCAGACAGGAGCTGCCAGATCCACTCGCCAGACAGGAGCTGCGAGAGCCGCCCAGCTGCCAGAGCTGCCTGTCACGCCGGCGATGCCGGAATTGCTCCTCAGTCCGGAGATGCCCCTCGGTCCGGAGCTGCCCCTCGGTCCGGAGCTGCCCCTCGGTCCGGAGCTGCCCCTCGGTCCGGAGCTGCCCCTCGGTCCGGAGCTGCCCCTCAGTCCGGAGCTGCCCCTCAGTCCGGAGCTGCCCCTCAGTCCGGAGCTGCCCCTCAGTCTGGAGCTGCCCCTCTGTCCGGAGGCGCCCATCAGTACAGTGGGGTTATGTTGGTGGGTCGTCAATAGGAGGCCACGGAAGCGGGGATTAACTATGGTGGGGTGGGGGCCACGTCCAGCGCCAGAGCCGCCACCGTGGACAGATGCCCACCCAGACCCTCCCCTATAGGTTCAGGTTTTGCGGCCGGAGTCCGCACCTGGGGGGGGGGGGGGTACTGTCACGTTCTTGACCTTATTTCCTTTGTTTAGTTGGTCAGGACGTGAGCTGGGTGGGTATATTCTATGTTTAGTGTCTCATTGGTTTAGGTGTGTCTGATTGGCCTGATATGGTTCTCAATCAGAGGCAGGTGTTTTACGTTGTCTCTGATTGGGAACCATATTTAGGTAGGCTGTGTTCACTGTTTGTTTGTGGGTGATTGTTCCTGTTCATTGCGTTCTTTGTTTTCACTAGGTTCACATGTTCAGGTCTGTATCGTCGTTGGTTTCATTTCTGTTTATTGTTTTGTTCGTGTTTAATAAGTGTTCCAATAAATATGGAAACGTACCACGCTGCGATTTGGTCCTCCTCTCTTCCACCTAACGACGAGCGTTACAAAATGGCTCAACTTACCCCACTCTTCCCTATTGAATTTATATACCACATATTAGGCTTACAAAAACAAATCAAACACAGTTAAACTGATTAACACTTTCTAAACTCTCAAAAGCTCTGTTATGTAAACTCTGTGCACCCCTTTAAATCCCACGCCATCCCTCCCCAGGGGTTAGTTTCCCCTGATCAGAGGGAATGTGATATAAGGTGATATTCTGCAGATGCAACACACAGATCTGTAGCAGGCAGGCAGGGAGAGGCAGGGAGAGGCAGCACTGGCGGTGGCTGCTGCAGTGCGGTATGAAAGTCTTCCCTTTGGCACCAAACACGTGTTGCTCCACCAGCCGCCCCCACACAGATACACACCCACCAGAGATGGGCCTAGCCTAGTAGTCCACTAGCAGTTACAGATAGACGGGGGGCTCTCTGCTGCCTTTGAAACGTCTCCAGGTCTCCTTTGATACTGACGTTCAAACATTCAATTTCAGTTAGAATTGATTTATTTCTGAAGTGTTGATACTGTATTTCAAGGCAGAGTTACAGTTGTAGGCTGTACACCCCATCATGTATGAATAGAATACAGTCCTTGTCTTTGGCTAAAAAATATATATATATATAATAATCCTCTGTCCCGCTAAAAATCCTAAACTACACTCGGATTTTAAAATTCCACTCAACCCAGAGTCCTTCAGCTGTTTCTCATTCACTGTGGTATTTCCACATCATTTGATGAGACCCTATTGTGTGTTGTTGTTTGGTGGTATGAAGTCTGTTATTAACTATTTGCTACACATGCCTACTTAACTTTTGCAGTTATTTCTGCCATAGATAATGAATTATGGTTGGATCTTGAGGGATTTTTAACATCATTGGAAACACTGCTGCGTGCTTCACAGTTTGATGTTTGATGTTCTGTTGGGAGGATTTGAATCAAAATCTCCACGGTTCATTTTAGGCAATTATACAATGTTACATTATTACGATGTGCATCAGTGTATGAAATAAGATGGGAAATAGATTGAAAACCTAAAGATTTAATCCACTAATTTCAATCCACCATCAGTGGAAATTGTGTATTAGTATTAACAGTCATCATCATTAGGTCTGATGAAGGCAGTGAACTGCACCATTCCACCTCTTCAATGGAAGAATCTCTCATCAAACTATCTTTCCTGACTTCAAACACCAGACTTTGTAGGAAACGGCAATAACGAACACCCTGTTTATTTCTGACTGCATAGGCCTAACTTCTATCAATGGCCAATGTTATGGTACAACCAGACCCCCATTGTAGTCAAAAAGTACAATACTATGACAGTAGTCTTAAGAAGTAGTGTCTTAACTTTTAACAACTCTGACTTGTATCTGAAGTCAACTAAAGTAGAAGTGACCAAAGATACATAACTCGAAGGGTATTTCAGCAAGTGATATAACCTGAAATCAATATTTAATGTTCATTTTCACTGTGTGTTCTGATCCAGAACTATAGAAAATTGGTTGCCTCGCACCTTGCCGACCCCGGCAGATATTGGAGCTAAATATATGGCTGGAGGACAAGTGAAGTTACAACTCATCACTTTATGCTTTTCCCTCTCAGCCGGAGAGACAGATCATCCTATGGCCCTGACACAAACATGAATCCTCCTGAGCCAAATTAAGCCATCTAAAGCAGACCAGACTGCCTACTCCTAAGCAAGGTGCACTATCTGAACCAGATACCAATCGCCACATCAACTGTTGCTACTTTTCATTCTTTTAGAGGCCACTACAAAACAATAAATACATTTTGGTTTCTCAGACTTCCCAAGAATAAGACTAGTCCTGGACTAACATTCATTCTCAATGGAGACTTTTAATTGAAAATACATCTTAGTCCAGGACTACGTGTACTCTGGGTCTGGGAAACCAGCCCAAGAAGACTAACAAAAACAATTATATTAGTTGACACAGGAAATATACATTTTCACTCTAACGCCATCACATCAAGTTCAGTTAATTAAACTTAATTGAATTCATCCTTCTACTCCCCTGACATAGCAGCTAGTGATGATACCCTAGCTAGAGGTTGTCCACCCAATATTGTGAGTCAGTCAGGTGTATCTAATTCTACACCAGCCTCCACATGCCCTCAGCCCTCACTATCGCCTCTCTTCTCCAGACTGCAGAGCACTGGAGCACTCAGCCAGGGAATTGGTTAGCCCACACTCTGCTCGGCTCTGCCATGTCTGCCCCCACATCTATTGATCAGGACCTGACTCCTGCACCGCTAGTAGCACTGTGTGGTGTGCCCTCACTGGAAATCTCAAATGAGCCGCTACACAGATACATTCATCTTCATCAGAGTGCAGCAGCATATTTGGATGGTTCAGGAGAAGCCTTGTAATACAGAGAAATCAGTAGATTCAGTTGTTGTGGTTGGCCCTATCTACAGTACTTCACAGATTGGAGCAATATCACACAAATTGCATTATTATAAACTGGGTGGTTTGAGCCCTGAATGCTGCTTGATTGACAGCCGTGGTACATCAAACCGTATACCACGGGTATGACAAAAACATTGTTTTTTTTACTGCTCTAATTACATTGATAGCCAGTTTATAATAGCAATAAGGCACCTTAGGGGTTTGTGGTATATGGCCAATATACCACAGCTAAGGGCTGTTCTTAGGCACAACGCAATGCGGGGTGTCTGGATACAGCCCTTAGCCGTGGTATATTGGCCATATACCACACTCCCTCGTGCCTTATTGCTTAAATATACACTCAGTGGCCAGTCAGCAGTGGCCGTGGCTTGCTATATAAAGCAGGCAGACAGGCATCGAGGCATTCAGTTACTGTTCGATTGAACCTTAGAAGGGGCAAAACGAGGGACCTGAGCAACTTTGAGTGCCGCTCTAGTACCTCAGCTTTTCATACCCAGGAGGCCGGTGTGGTCTAGGGTTTATCGAGAATGGTGCAACAAACAAAAAACATCCAGTCAGTGGTAGTCATGTGAGCGAACAAAAATTAAGTTGATGAGAGAGGTCGAAGGAAAATGGCAAGAATCGTGAAAGCTTACAGGCGGGCCACAAAGAGACAAATAAAAGCGCAGTACAACAGTTGTGTGCAGAACGGCATCTCAGAAGGCACAACTCGTCAGTTCTTGTCACAGATGGGTAATTGCAGCTGACGACCACACCGGGTTCCACTCTTATCAGCTAAAAACAAGAAGAAGCAGTTTCAGTGGGCACGCGATCACAAACACTGGACAATTGAAGAGTGGAATCCCACTTCCTGTTGCGTCATGCTGATGACAGAGTCAGGATTTGGCGTAAGGGTAGGTCATTCGAATTTGCAGCAACATGATGGCGATTCAGAATTCCTGTATATCATTAAAGAACTGAGCAGATTAAACAGTTTTGATAATTAACTAAATGATTCAAAATATTCTGTATGAAAAACAAGGCCTTGAAGCACTATACTGTAGCTAGCTACATATTTAGGTTTGAATCATCTCCTGTAGGCCTATTTCCAGGGTGCTTCAGCTCCACAGGATACACTTACCCATAATTCTAATTTTACCGCCCTGAGCTGTGACGTTGTTACAGATACAAACCACTCAGTGCAGCAGGCTGAGGGCTGTGACCCCAGGTGACATTGAAGATGCAAACACCCCTATTTCTAATGTGTCTGGTGTAGATGTCAATAGCCCAGAATTATATAGTGTGTCAGACCGCTCAGATGTAAAATGTTGGATTTACTCTTGCCCATGTTATTCATTAAACTGTTGCTCATCCCAATTTATCATAATCAATTGGAGGACGGCTGTGCCAGCGGAGGTAATTTACAGCTAAGAGTTATGCCGTAGCTGAGTCAGTAATAAGTTAGAGCAGGATTATGTAAGGTGATATTAGACCCTGAGCCAGGGCCAGAGGTTATGTCACAGATTAATTAATCATTCATTAGAATAGATCCATACTGAACTTGTACAATGATTGGTCAACAGGTTAACTCTGGCTTGATAAGTGAAACCACAGCTTGAATCCTCTGAAAATATGTTTTTATGTAAAGTAGTTTCATGTGGACAATCTCTGAGGGATACTATTTTTTTTCAGAGGTTATGTCTTCACTACAATGTCACATTTGTGTCACCGCGTAGACATAGAGTACAGTAGAGTACAGTAGAGTACAGTAGAGTAAAGTAGAGTAGAGTACAGTAGAGGAAAGTACAGTACAGTAGAGTACAGTACAGTACAGTACAGTATAAGCTACAGTAGTGTAGAGTAAAGTACAGTACAGTACAGTACAGTACAGTACAGTACAGTACAGTATAAGCTACAGTAGAGTACAGTACAGTACAGTATACAGTAGAGTACAGTAGAGTATAGTACAATATACAGGAGAGTACAGTAAAGTATAGTAGAGTAAAGTAGACTACAGTACAGTACAGTAGAGTACTACAGTACAGTGCAGTAGAGTACAGTACAGTACAGTACAGTACAGTACAGTACAGTACAGTACAGTACAGTACAGTATACGGTAGAGTACAGTAGAGTATAGTGGCAGTCATTATTTAAAAATAAGTTTCATAGGTTAATACGTTTTATGTACAGTAGTTTCATGTGGACAATCTCTGAGGGATACTTGTTTTTGTCGTCACTACAATGTCACATTTGTGTCACCGCATATGTAACAGTTTAACTTTAGTCCGTCCCCTCGCCCCGACCCGGGCGCGAATCAGGGACCCTCTGCACACATCAACAACAGTCACCCACGAAGCATCGTTACCCATCGCTCCACAAAAGACGCGGCCCTTGCAGAGCAAGGGGAACCACTACTTCAAGGTCTCAAAGCGAGTGACGTAACCAATTGAAACGCTATTAGCGCGCACCACCGCTAACTAGCTAGCCATTTCACATCCGTTACACATAGACATAGAGTACAGTACAGTACACAGTAGAGTCCAGTAGAGTAAAGTACAATATATAGTATAGTAGAGTACACTATGACCAAACCACAACCCCTGACCTGCTGCAGTCAGTATCTCTTCTCAAATTACAACAACTATTTGAACACTTAATATGTTCAAGGCAAGGAAAATGTATAATATTTGCAGCCATGTTATTGTAACTGTATTGTATTGGCAGTGGCAGTCATCATTTAAAAACCCCCCCCCCCCCCCCCCCACCTCCTCCTAGACCTAACAGTATTGATTTTGACTGATACCAGACGCCTCAGTAGGAGGAGTGATGAGCAGAGAGGAGCGTATTGATAAACGCACCATAAAGGTCTTATCTGTCTCTTGGTCAGGGGATTGTGTCAAGGCTCCTACAGTAAATGCCAGCATCCATCAGAATCAAGTTGACCAGCAGACTGCATGTTCATTAACACGCGCTATAGCAGACAAGGACTCTCCACTGAGGTGTTGTGCAATGATCCTATGGACTTCGAGATAAGATATTGAGAGAAGCTTCTTGTCTGTTTGAAAATGTAGAACACAGATCAGATCTGCTCATAAATGTATTTCTCTAATCTGACTCATTGATTGTGAAAAAGGGCCATTATAGGTATTATCATTAGTGTGCTGATGTGCTGCTGATATCCCCAGTAAGCGATTCGTAGTCTCCTTTGTGATCACACACACACACACACACACACACACACACACACACACACACACACACACACACACACACACACACACACACACACACACACACACACACACACACACACACACACACACACACACACACACACACACACACACACTGAAATGTGCTTGTGGTACAGTGGACTAGATGGCATGGTTTAGAGTAGACTGTTAGTTTGGCCAAAACAATGGCTTTGGATCACATTTCTTGGGCATAATAAACTGTGGAATCTGCCAACAAAGCTGTGTGAGTTTGCTTGCTGTCTTGAACCAGCAGAGGGGGGTGTGCTGCTCTTGTAAGGATGAAGATCTCAGCTCTATTGACAATCTCTATGGTTTCTACCACACCCTGAGATTCAGCCTTGATATAGTTTTCCGTTAGACAACGTACTGGATACATGAACAATGAAATTATAAAGTGGTGTTTATTTTACTCATTCTCACTTCCTGGCTCAGTCAAGGAAAATAATTTTGATTGGATTTCATCTGATTCAATGACACACAATAGTCATACTAGATGTATTTAGCTATACTAGTTGACAGATATTGTGATACTTTGCTGTGAAAAAACAGAATATTTAAATGTTTCTCTAGTGTGCGGATTAATGATTAATCAGGTGCCTGTTTCTTTTGGCAGGCAACACTGCAAACCATACTGCCTGTGAAGGTCTTATTAATAAGGATGGTTTCCCCCTTTAGCTAGTGCCTACACTATCAGGATTGTTTACATTCTGGAAGCTGCACTAAAAACAGGTAGAAAACCTCCTTCTGCCAGCCGAGCTTCATGAAGTAGCCTGGAAATGAATTATGTAGATCCAGTGGCTTTTGATTTTCACCCTGCAAGGCTTTCCTTTCCATTTTTTGATTAAACCTTTTTTTCTCTGTCAGTGTGTTCCTTTGAGAGAATGAAGGTACAAATGTCTTTGGTTTGAGAACGGAGAGCATGCTCTGCATACAGTACTGTGCAAGTTCTACTAGCTCTCCTAGCTCATGGGCCATGCCATGTGCACTTTCTAAATAGAGGGTGAGCTGGACTGTCTATTGTGGATGGCCCAAGATAGGGAAAGGCAACTGGGGGGGGGGGGGGGGGGGGGGCAACAAAATTTAGCTTAGGGCACCCAAAGGGCTAGTGCCGGCTCTGACTGCATGTGTGGATATGGATGTGGGTACTCAGTTGTTCTACATGGGCTCCATGGTGGAGGTTACAGATGAAGGCCTCCACTTTGATCACACCCCACTGTCAGGACCATACATGGGGGCTCTTGAGTCTTGAATCCATCCCAAGCATGCTGCTGAATACAGAGTAAGTTATTGTATATGCATGAGTTAAGGTAAAGCAAGGTTACTGTACAGTATATACAGTCTATGCATTCCGTGTCATACAGCATTTGTAATATTTCTTTAAAAAGTATCCTCTTTCTCTCTCTCTCTCTCTCTCTCTCTCTCACACACACACACACACACACACACACACACACACACACACACACACACACACACACACACACACACACACACACACACACACACACACACACACACACACACACACACACACACACACACACACACACACACACACACACATACTACCTTGCAGATGAGATGAGCAGGCAGGAAGCCGTCCATTGATGCATAGGACATAATAAGAGATAATGTTATTGTCCTGAGTGTGCCCTTCTCACATCACATCATTCATGGAGGGCAATGTATCAATAAACGTCAGCTCATCTCTCCCCCTGATAGCTGAAACCATTTGTATTGTGCCTATCTGGGATGAGGGCTATGATGGACACCTAGAGACAACATAATCACATTTTCAGCAAAGCTGGCTGGGCTGATACACTTTTTGGTGTGGGGCCAAAGTCTCCATTCAGAACCATACAACTTCCCTTATGGCTTGTATTACCACTTTCTCTATTGAACTATATGTGAGTTACGCTACAGTAGAGTGCGGCATGTCTCTATCCATTCCAGACTGATTTCCCTTCTACAATTATGTAGATTGTCACATTTCCTTGGGAATGGAAAAATGTCTCAATTCAGGAAACATAGCATATAACTTGGGTTTTTCGCTCTAATTAAATATACATTGTAATTTAAAAAGCGATTACAGTGCGTAGTCCTAAACATACAGTGCAAGCACCATATTAAAACAATTGTTTTACTTCCTAACTATTCTGTCGCACCTGTCTCTGTCGCGTGGTACCCGGCATTATTTCACTTCGCACGAGACCTGCGGTTAAGAGCATGAGCGGACACCTGACAGTTATAGCGGCTTCGCGCTAGACAGATAAAATTGGATTCTATACAGTGATTCCCTGGCATTGGAGGCATCGACTCATGTTCAGGTAAACTGGAAACAACCGCTCCCAGTTAGTGAGTTTATTCTATAATAAGGGCTGGTTCGGTGACTGTATGCTACTGTAGTTACTTTCATATTTTGTCTCGCTTCAAATCCAAAAGATGAAAAAATATTTTGCATTGAAAATACAAGATGTAATGTTGTTTATTCGTCAGTTTTTCAACGACATTACTATTATTGCAGCGGTTGCCTGGAAGAAAGAAGAGGTACCTCTCCTTGGAGACTTCCCGGGATGCAAAACTCAAGCGTAAGACACAAGAATGGAGCGCAATACTGCTGCTGTCTGATTGGCGAAACGTCCATCGCTTCATCTTTTCACATTAGTTCTACTCGACGAAGCTCAAACCAGGTCTATTGCAACCAGGACTCGACCACGAGACATCTAACTTGTAGAGACAGTAGGCTAACATTTGTCTCGGGTTTGTTTAGTCGGAAAAGCCTATTATTTAAGAAATAGGCGGACGCCTTTTCCGTGGTGCTGAAGATAGGACTTGGCTGATCTACGAGTGAGGAGAATCAGTACACGAGCCCACACTTTCCGCCCTGTCTTGTCAGCTTTATGATATCAGGTGCTTTCGCTAAGGTAAATCTATTCCCATACGTATCTAGATACTATTTTTGTCATGTGAGTTACGTTATAAAACATAACTAGGCCAACTGTCTTCAATCGAATAGTAGGCTGGGTTGACATCTCACCTGTATTTAGCCAGTTAAGTTTTTGTGTTCTTGTACATGGATTTTTTTTGTCTATACAGAACCTCGTTACACATCATATTGATAGGCTACATTGATACATTGAGCCTAATTCGTTTTTATTGAACTATAACAGCTTCATTAGCATATATTTGCTTGATTTGTTTATTGTCTCACTGTCTTATACGGTTTCCACTAGATACCTTAGCCACAAAGTCAAAATTGGCAATATCGTAAAAATTCAAGAAAACCAAAATTTGCTTTTTGGTCTTAATTTAAGGTTAGGGTTAGGCATAAGGTTAGCAATATGGTTAAGGTTAGGGTTAGGTTTAAAGAATATACATTGTAGAAATAGGGGGGTTCAGGACTTTGTGGCTGTGTTAACTAGTGATGACCGTCTCCACAGGTGACAATATATATATATATATATATTGTTGATACAATTGTTTTTGTACAGTAAGCCTATGTCCTAGCCTACTTTTGTGCAAGAAACGTTTTCCTACACATTTCTGTGGTCTTACCTTTGCTCATAGGAATCAAACAGTGGATTGCAATAACCTATAGGTTTCATCAGCACATTTTAGAGGTGACATAATACCAATAGCCTAGTTACAGTGGATAGATGGGTTTGTTAAAGAAATGATCATGCTCTCTCCTCTGGTATCCATCATACAGCACCACATATTGATATTGTACCTTGCCATTATTGGCATTAGTCAAGCAGATAGTATTCTTCTGCTCCTCTTTGCCCCGGTTCTCCTCTCCCAAAGTTTGAACATAATGAATGCTGCCACTGTCTTTCCCTCATTTGGAGTCATGCCTAGTTGCTCCTTGCAGACTGCCATATCAAGCATGCATTATTCAATTTAAGTGGTCAGTGAATGAACTCAAATTGTGTTCATCCAAATTATACACTGAGTACATAGGGAAAGTATCCCATTATTCATACTGCGATTCACAAGTCTCATTTTAGAGCGGGCTAGGTAGACTGACTGCAAATATTTTCTGTGATGAATGACAGAGCATTCTTATTAGGTTTGAAATATTATTTTCACCTTGTTTTGTGAGATGGGAAATGGCATATATTACATTGATGTCTGTGTTTAACTCCACTTTCAAATGAACCATGATTCTGTTCAATTTCTCATTATTACCAGATGCACTGAGGCAGACAGAAATCTGAGAATAAATACACTCCCCACCGTTTTTAATGTAAGAAGGTACAATAACTAAAAACTGTAATTAAAAACAAACACGAGCAAATCTCCAACAGCACCTGCTGCATGCATGGAAAAGACAAGAATGTGAGTGACAGCAAGGTGTGGTTATGCGCCTGTGTTACAGGATCCAAGGGACAATAGAGTTGAGAGGATCAGCTTTTTATTGTGGATTTGTGTAGGTTAAAGTGCCTGTGTGGATAACAGACGTGGATGACGTATAGAAAGTTTTGTGTAGGCTTCATTTACTATTGCAGTTTGTATTTGACCTACAGTATATGTGGCTCAGAGATGCCCTATGGAGCTGGCCAAGAGGGTGTGTCGGATTATAAAGGTGATGGTCGCAAGGATCAGGTGTCAGTATTAACTGCAGTGCAAACTGCAAACCCTTAAATAGGCCTACATCACTTTATACTTTATGACAAAGAGTGAGTGAGTTCAGCATACCGGGTTCCATTTGTTCTCCCCTCCTTGCTTCCAAAAACATGTTACGTTTTGTGCCAAAAAAAGAAGGTCTTGGTAATTGATGACGAAGGTCAGTGATCCGTTTTTTGGCCAGTTCATGTTTTCCCCTACAAATCTACTGCTAGGTGCTCTGCTGAACAAAATAGAAAAATCTTGGTGAAAAGAACACACGAGATTGCTGTGTTTACTAGCTCTGAAAAAGTGACCGACTCTGTAAGCATGGGTATGACACGTTGTGGAAGATGTCATTTACAGATCAATGGAATAAATGATTATAATGATCTGTTAGGCTACTCCAGCTCTTACTGATCCCTGATAGACACAGTGTATTCAATGGCTTTTTGAGGACCTCAGCTTTCTGCCGTCACTGGGGTCCTCTTGGGCATCAAGATGTAGGCCTCTGTGAAGCCACTCTGTACATTTGCTGATTATAGAAACAGTATGTGCAATATTTGTGCAGTATTGTGCAACTTAGTTTTTTTGTAAGAGGAAATTAGTATGTCAATCATGTTAAAATGGCCCCCATCCCCTTTTCAATTGGTGCCAGAGAATGCAGGTGCTGTCCAACTAGAGAATAAGGCCCCCTTTGAGGTGGTGTTCATGTGACTGAATGTAATGGCTTCTGTCAGCGGCCAGGGTCATTGGACACAGCAGAGCTTTGACGCATACAAAATGTGTTTGAAGATGCTGTGCTCATACTGAGGCTGGCAGAGGCCCAGTGGAGCTGGGACATAGCACTCCAGATGGCTCTGCAGTGACCAACGGCTCCTCGGAACGGATGAAGAGTGCAGTCCAAGCCCAGCTGGAAGCTAGGGATGCGTTACTGCCGGTGTGAAAGTGAGTGTACTTGTGTGCAGGGCCGGCGTTATGGGCGGGCCCCCTACCATACCTCCTTGCCCATCCAAATAATATATTTAAATATTGATTTATTTGACCGAGACACACTGACAGAAAGATGCTTCAATCTCAGATATAGCATCTGAGTAAGCAAAACAGAGCCCCCCTGTCTCAATATGTCTAGACTATGTACAGTATCTGATCCTGTCTGGACCAAAAGAGTATGGAATGTCATACCATTTCTGTCCAGACAGCATCAGATATATGGGCTAAATATAGTAAGACAGAGGGGCGCTGTTTTGCTCACTCGGATGCTTTCGTCGGTCAGAGAGTTTCAGCAGAGAGCAAGAGGCGAAGCGAGAGGGCTGACATTCTCCAAAATCAGGCCTGAATAGGCCTAATGCATTTCTATAGGCATAATAAGCAGACCTAAGCTTGTTGCCTGCCTTCCCGCCTTTGGGACAATGACTCCCGTTGTTAGGTCAGAGAGATGAGCATCTCGTCATTATATATAGATCTCTGGTTTCACCCTCTTGCGAATTGGAAAGGGAAGTTGGCGGGTCCACAGTGCACTGTTAGGATGCTGGCTTCCCTTAAAGTAAATGGATGTTTTGCCAAAATGATATAATTAATTGTCTAAATAAAAACATTCTAAATACTTCCCCAGATAGCATGACTTAGCATAACTTAGCCACAGAGGATAATTAGCATCTTTAATAACATAGCTGTGTAGGTCATGCCTATTTGGGAAGGCCACAATTTAGGCAGCGCGTGTTGCAATAATGTCTACCTGATTGAGTTGCGGCTGTCAGTGAAAAGCATCTAAAATATGCGTGAAGATAATGTGTCTTGAGTATAATTTAATATGTTGCCAAAAGAAGAAGGGGAGGGGTGTGCAGCGAAGATATGTCATGTCTATCTTCAGAATGCACACACTCAGCTCTCCAGAATGCACTCAGATGTCTCTCATCAATTCTTGCGCATTCATTGTTTCATTCTGTGAACTGTTTGCCCTTTGACTGCTTATTTTTAAAATAAATTCCCCATTACATGTGTCACCAGTAGGCCTAGTAAATGTACCGTTAATCCCCCCGTCATTTGGTTACATTAATTTCTGTTAATGCATGTATTAATTACAGTCATTTACCATTCTCGTTCTCGGAATGGAAATGTTGTTTGCAGTGTTCACAACCTGCTACACTTATGATAAACAAGTTTTGGTTTATTTCATAACCATTACAAGTTTTGTCAATCTTTTCATTGTCTTTTGTTTGAAATGCTCCATGAGCAATGAGCATGAGTCTGGTTTCTCAGGAGTGCCTGAGCACGCATAGAAGTAGGCCTACCTAACCTGCTGCGTGTAAATATAAGAAAGTGCCCATTAGGCAATGTCTGATTGTCTTAACTCACCACTTCCACCAGTAATAAGCTGAGCTTCTCAGTGATTTTTTTCACCTCACACATCAAATTAAATCAAATGTTATTGGTCACATACACATGGTTAGCAGATGTTAATGCGAGTGTAGCGAAATGCTTGTTCTTCTAGTTCTGACAGTGTAGTAATATCTAACAAGTACTCTAACAATTTCACAACAACTACCTTATACACACAAGTGTAAAGGGACGAATAAGAATATGTACATATAAATATATGGATGAGCTATGGCCGTGCGGCATAGGCAAGATGCAATAGAATGCAGTACATGGTATAGAGTACAGTATATGCATATGAGATGAGTAATGTAGGGTATGTAAACATTGTATAAAGTGGCATTGTTTAAAGTGACTAGTGATACATTTATTACATCCAACTATTAATTATTAAAGTGGCTAGAAATTTGAGTCTGTATGTTGGCAGCAGTCACTCAATGTTAGTGATGGCTGTTTAACAGTCTGATGGCCTTGAGATAGAAGCTGTTTTTCAGTCTCTCGGTCCCAGCTTTGATAAACCTGTACTGACCTCGCCTTCTGGATGATAGCGGGGTGAACAGGCAGTGGCTCGGGTGGTTGTTGTCCTTGAGGATCTTTTTGGCCTTCCTGTGACATCGGGTGTTGAAGGTGTCCTGGAGGGTAGGTAGTTTGCCCCCGGTGATGCGTTGTGCAGACCGCACTACCCTCTGGAGAGCCTTACTGTTGTGGGTGGAGCAGTTGCCGTACCAGGCTGTAATACAGCCTGACAGGATGCTCTCGATTGTGCATCTGTAAAAGTTTGTGAGTGTTTACGGTGACAAACCAAATTTCTTCAGCCTCCTGAAGCCTCCTGCGCCTTCTTCACCACGCTGTCTGTGTGGGTGGACCATTTCAGTTTGTCCGTGATGTGTATGCCGAGGAACTTAAAACTGTCCACCTTCTCCACTACTGTCTCGTTGATGTGGATAGGGGGGTGCTCCCTCTGCTGTTTCCTGAAGTCCACGATCATCTCCTTTGTTTTGTTGACGTTGAGTGAGAGGTTATTTTCCTGACCACACTCCGAGGGCCCTCACCTCCTCCCTGTAGGCCGTCTTGTCGTTGTTGGTAATCAAGCCTACCACTGTAGTGTCGTCTGCAAACTTGATGATTGAATTGGAGGCATGCATGGCCACGCAGTCATGGGTGAACAGGGAGTACAGGAGAGGGTTGAGAACGCACCCTTGTGGGGCCCCAGTGTTGAGGATCAGTGGGGTGGAGATGTTGTTTCCTACCCTCACCACCTGGGGGCGGCCCGTCAGGAAGTTCAGGACCCAGTTGCACAGGGTGGGGTCGAGACCCAGGGTCTCGAGCTTGATGACGAGTTTGGAGGGTACTATGGTGTTAAATGCTGAGCTGTAGTCGATGAACAGCATTCTTACATAGGTATTCCTCTTGTCCAGATGGGTTAGGGCAGTGTGCAGTGTGATTGCGATTGCGTCATCTGTGGACCTATTGGGGTGGTAAGCTGGAGTGTTGGAAAAATATTTCCAACACTCCCGGCCTCGATAATCACCAAGCCTCGGAGTGAAAGAGCAAAATATCATGATCTGATGATCCCATATATCCAGTGGAAACGTAATAAAAAGCAGCTGTTTTTCTCGAGCTCACTGGTGCGGGGAAACTCTGAGGGCCCGGAATAGGCTAGTTAACACAATGTTGCAAGTTAGCTAGCAACAGCTTCTGGCCGGACCCAGTTGATGATTTGATACATTGTTGTACTTCACTTGCGATAGCTCAAGTCAAGACAGATAGAAATGAGGCAGAGTAGAGAGTTGAATGTGATTGAAAGAACCAGAATTTTCATCAGGAGATTTTCTGGTTTTATTTGTCAGCTTTAGGCTTATGTATTTTACTTAGTTGACAATGGAAGTTATAGGCCTACTGCTGCATTGGCCTATGGGCTATCTCTGAGTTCTATGCGCTAATTTCTCTAGCCGCCAATGGGCAACAGCGTATCAATGTGTCCATATGGCAAAGGCTGGTGCTCTCGCCTTAGTTACATTGTTACTCTTAGAATTTTAGAATCTTACTTCAGATCTTTATGATTAACCACGTGACAATGATTTTGAAACACTGAAACGTTATTCTTGAAATAAAACTGTTCCTCGAAAATGCGTATGTAAAAAGGATCCTAACTGTCACAAAGATGGATAGAAATGGTAGGATAAATTGTAAGCATCCCCAAACTTGAAACTCAAGAGCTGCCTATGGGCTTTACTATAACACCCATAAAAAATGGTGAACGCACAAGCGCGTGCACACATAGGAGGTCCTGTGAAAAAATGTGCCCATCTATGGATATCCAAGGCCCATCCACCCTGCTTGTGTGTGTTATAGAAAGAGAGAGAGAGAGTAAGAGAGAGAGTGTGCATGTGTGTGCATGTGTGTGTTTGTCAGAGCAATTACTCATCACACCTCATCACACATCCACCACGGAAAAAACATATGAATTTCACATGTGAACACGTGAAGTGTTCCACATTCTTTTTCTTCATGTGATCACGTGATCTTACGTGAAGTTAATGTGATAACATGTGACAAAATGTAAAGCAACATGTGATAACATGAAACTACACGTGTTAACATATGATCACATGTGAAGTGTTCCAAAAACATGTTTTCACATGATTTGTATGTGAAATCATGTATTTTTTCTGTAAGGGGTGACTCTATCAGAATGGACATTAGAGACAATTCACTTACTTTACCCTTTGGTTTCCAAGCTGAATCTGCAGTTTTTGTTACTATTGGATTTAGAATAATATACAGTAGATCCTTATAGATTATCAGTTACTACCATGGGGATGTATTGAACCCATGGTACTGTGTAGCTAGGTGACCCTGGACTGGGGGAGGGGGGTTTGGATCACTCTTGAGTCTGATTAAGGACAGTGATTCAGTGCGTAGGCAGTGGCTTGTGCGACATTACAAGATCTCTCTCTTTTTAAAGAAGAACCACCTGAGATCCCAAGGCGGAGCACGAGCGCATGACGACAAACACACACAGTGGCTTCAAAGAGCTAACCATCCTTCGCCATTTCCATTTGGCAGGCTGCTAGAGAGCAGAGCGGGAGAGAGAGAGAAAAGAAGCCTGCTCTTTTCAATCCGACACATCTGTTCCGTGAAGGAATAAGAGCATGATCTGCACTCTGATTACAATGAATTATTCCTCACCCGGCTATAAATATGTGCTCCCTTGAACACTGAGCTTCTTTCAATGCCAGGAATCTTCGCACTCCAGACAGCGCAGCATCACCAGGCAACACCCATGGCCTTGTCAACTGGTTTGGAGCTGGAAAAGCAGAGACACCAGTTGAGTTTATTGGCTAGATCCTGCAGTCGAATGACCAAAGCGCCCTCTAGTGGCCTCATGGGTGGAATGTTATTCATATTTTTCATCATTTCATAATTAATTAACATTATTATAGTTTTTAAGCCCGAAATCTGGTGTTTCTATGTCAAACGGTTTTGTTATATTTTAGTCTTCTGTGATGTATATAAAGTGTAATATTGGGATGCAAACTCAAAATTGAATACTTTTCAACTCACTATCTGACATGGTACATGTGTCTTCTTTTTTTAAGCCCATAACCATGTGTGTGTGGTGTATACTTCTGTTTCAAAGTAGATTTGTTTAAGACTACCAAGAAACCCTGATTTAGCTCACTGCAGTAACATTTTATTAAGGAAAGCTTGACTTGTGAATTAGACTACAGCTTGACAACCAAATAATCCAATGGGTTAATAATATTGCTGAGAAAATATAAATGGAATGCGCTTTTCTCCCTCCGCAAAATGTTTATTTACATTCTCCTGAAATCAACATGCCTACAATGCAATTTATACTACCATCATTAGAGGTGACTTATGGTTTGGTAGTTACATTTCAGGCTCTTAGTCATCAATGACTATTCATTTCTAGTCAAGCCTATAGGAATAGCTTCACATTTAGCTTTAGATCAGATATGTGTACCAAATGGCACCCTATTTGCTATATAGTGCGCTACTTTTTACCATAGCCCTGGTCAAAGGAAGTGCACTATAAAGGGAATAGAGTGCCATTTGATGGCAGCATGAGCCTTAAACAGGAAGTGGATGAATGTGATATTGGTCCATCACCTCTAATGGGAACAAAAGGTCACCCTTAATTATTCATTTGGGATGTCAAACAATCCTCAGCCGCTGTTATTTAGAGGAGGAGATCCATTGAATAATGCAGAGGGAGGATTCTCTTTCCTCCTCCAAAACCAGAGGCACCCACGCTCGTTGGTTTGGATGTTTTATAGTAGAGCCTTATCTTTATGCTAGAGCCCCCTGTCATTTTAGACCGACCCGACCTTCACTGTCACTTCTGGTGAAACTTGGGATGGCTTAGAAGGTGACATCTGACTCGTGTTGTTTTTCTACATATTCTAGTGCCTGTTTACAGAGTGCTCCATGCAGGGAGAGAACGATAATGCATTAAAACAGCTGAATCATTATGGTTGTCTTCCCACTCCCCCTATCTGTTGTGGTAGACTACCCTTGTCAATTGCTTTTAAGCAGCTTTCTTAAGATGCAGGGGGTGCAGCTCAAGAAGCAAAAGGAGATATTAATGCTATTAAAGTGCATTAAAGTGAAGAATGGTGTAATGTGAGTTGCTACCGTGGGAAGAATAGCTGGGAGGAAGCAGAGAGGATTCAGACGAGTGTGGGGGAGAGTCTGCAAATGTGCTCTTTGTTGGGCATGAGAGAGATAGAGAGAGAAGAGAAGCAGAGAGAGAGGAACAGGGAGAGAGGGGGGTGGATGTGGAGAGAGAGAGAGAGGCAGATAGAGAGCGAAAAAGAGAGAGGCACAGAGAAATGAGAAAGAGAACAAGAGAGGCAGAGGGAGATGCGAGAGAGAGAGAGAGAAAGAAAGAGAATGACAGAGAGAGAGAAACAAAGAGAGAATGACAGAGAGAGAGAGAGAGAGAGAGAGAGAGAGAGAGAGAGAGAGAGAGAGAGAGAGAAAAAAGAGAGACCACCTCCAGACTGTTCTCTGAACATGCAGAGATGCACATGTAGAGATACGTGACTCAGACTGCAGAATGAAGGAGGCAGTGGAAACACATTGATTTGGGAAATCAGAGATACCTACACTGAGTATACAAAACATTAAGAACAACTGCTCTTTCCATGACATAGACTGACCATGTCAATCCAGGTGAAACCTATGATCCCTTATTGATGTCACTTGTTAAATCCACTTCAATCAGTATAGATGAAGGAGAGGAGACAGGTTAAAGAAGGATTTTTAAGCCTTGAGACAATTGACACATGGATTGTGTATGTGTGCCATTCAGAGGGTGAATGGGCAAGACAAAATATTTAAATGCCTTTGAATGTGGTATGGTAGTAGGTGCCACGCGCAACTGTTTGTGTCAAGAACTGCAACGCTGCTGGGTTTTTCAACCTCAACAGTTTCCAGTGCGTATCAAGAAAGGTCCACCACCCAAAGGACACTCAGCTAACTTGACACAACTGTGGGAAGCATTGGAGTCAACATGGGTCATTATCCCTGTGGCACGCTTTCGACACCTTCTAGAGTCCATGCCCCGATGAATTGAGGCTGTTCTCAGTGCAAAAAGGGGTGATGAAACTCAATATTATGAAGGTGTTCCTAATGCTTGGTATACTCAGTGTATTTTAACCAGGCAATGCAGTTAAGATCAAATTCAATATGAAGGCAATCTAGTAATTGGAATAATAAAATGTTCATAGCAGTGAGTTTCCGGGACCCAGGAAATCTCTTTACTCCCTGTTGCCCTAATACAACACCAAATTATCAATACATCTCTAAAATTAATAATGTACTTCATGAGGGATGAGTTTTTATGGCTACATTACTGGATACTTCAGCTGAGTCTGTCAACCAAGAGAACACATCTTATTAATGTATTTCCTGCTAGAACCAGTACTTGACTTGGAATGAAATAGGTGCCGGTACTCATTTTGGTTGCCGGTAATGTTTATATTTATGTGCAAGAGCTCCACAATACTTTTGAGCTCATATTCTATAAGAGGAACAGGAGCTCAAGCAGTAGAACATTTGAGGTGAGCCCCTGCCCAGGTCAAGCACTGGCTAGAACTGAGGTAAGATTCAAGACCAACCCGACACAAACTGTGGATTGTTTGTGCTTGCCTGCAGAGTAATGCAGAGCTTTAAAACAATACTTTTTAAAGAAAGTACCGGAAATTGCTTTCTTGCCTTTGCACTAGGCTTTATCTAAAGAACCTTCCATAAGAACAGTACCTAAACTCTTAGAAAAAAAGGTGCTATCTTGAACCTAAAAGGGTTCTTTGGCTTTCTTCATAGGATAACCCTTTGAAGAACCCTTTTTGGTTCCAGGTAGAACCATTTTAGTTCCAAGTATAACCATTTTGGGTTCCATTTATAACCATTTCTACATAGGGTTCTACATGGAACCCCAAAGGGTTTAACCTGCAACCAAAAAGGGTTATCCTATGGGGACAGCTGAAGAACACTTTTGGAACCCTTTTTTCTAAGAGTGTATTGTACCTGTATAGGTTTCCTTTGTCTGTAGTTTTAGCTGCCAGGTAAGGTATTAGTTATCGAACTGACCAATTGAGAAATGAAAACATTATTTTGGTTCACTGCTGGGGACCCTCTGAGAGATCATTGTGGATTTTGTGCCAGCCAGTATTTCTCAGGAAGATAATGTCCTTATTCCCAGAGTTTGACGTTGGTGTACGGTACCTAGTGACAACCCTCGTTTGTCTTGGCCTTGAAATAAAGGTGAGAATGAACTGGGGAGCGGATTTGATCTGCGTGTCTCTGTATAGCTAGGGAGCCAGGGATGTGTATTGCTATATTGCTGCTTAGGGGGATGAACATCTTCCTCCAGGCAGACAAGGTCACCGTTCGGAGGCTGAGGGCCGAGGGAGGATAAAGGCAGCAGGCAGGGGCCAGGTGCTCTGTGAGTTAGTTTGTGGATGGATGGCACTGTGCCTAGAAAACAAAGCCAGGGAGCCAGAGCCCAGCTGCCCTCCACTCGGGACTCTCCCTCCACCCCTCCTCTGAGGGGCTCTGAAAGCATTGCTTAACTCCTGTGGAACCCAACGCCCAGGTACCAGGGTGTTGATCAATTAGGCAACTGTTTTTCAGCCCAAGGTAATTACATAAATGTATTCTGCACTAAAGCCTGTCAAGTTATTAGCTGGCAGCGTAGCGGTATTCAAGCCATTTCAGCCATTCTGTGATACAGACACAGACACCGGTACACTGTAGCCGGGGCAGCCTCAGTGGGGGAACTTTTTCTCTGAGAGAGCTATCAGCTGTGTTATAAAACAGAGTGAAAATATAGTAAATGTTACTTTAACGGCAAACATTAAAATGTAGTCACAGGTTATTCAGTTGAATTGTGACACAAAAGACCAGGTTCATGTAGAAGTGTAGGTGTGGCAGGTGGTTAACAGTTGTGGTTTTATTCAAATGCATTAACAATGCTGCTGCATAGATTTGCTTTCCACTTGAATACTACATTTGACATATTGTATTGTAAACGTGTCTGTCTCTGAAAGCTAGATTAACAGAACATCTTACTGCCCATACAAACCTCTTTCTACAGATGGTGGGAGGTTCACTGGAGACGACATCGTCCAAATATTATTCAGTATCGCTCCTTAGAAGCCAGAAAAATGACTCAACCACAGCTTTCATAGATAGAGATAGCAACCCGCTGGGCACACACTGGTTGAATCAACGTTGTTTCCACGTCATTTCAATGAAATTATGTTGAACCAACGTGGAATAGATGTTGAATTATCTGTGGCCAGTGGGAAGCCCTCTCTCTAATTAGTATTATTTTCATTCACTCACCCTCTCCTCTCACAAGTTACTAATGTTAGGTTTGTGTAATGTGACATTAATTTTTGTAGTGGATCTATTTGTATTACAGATGTAGATAACTGCTATAGCTTGACTGAACTGTTACGCTCTCTCTCTAGATATATAGCTGTCACGATCGTGTGGAGGATTGATGGACCAAAACGCAGCTTTAGGAAAATAAGCCATCTTCTTTTATTTTTTAAAGATGACGAAAAATAAACAAACACGACACACTTTAACAAACTATACAAAACAACAAACGATCGTGAAGCTAATAAACGTCGTGCACATACAACAGGCTACAAACGTTCTGACATAGACAATTACCCACAACCAATGAGAGCCTATGGCTACCCTAAATAAGGCTCCCAATCAGAGACAACCGAAATCAGCTGTCTCTAATTGGGAACTCATTCAGGTAACCATAGACTCTCCTAGACAACTAAACATACATAGACAACACTAGAAACATGTACTCCACACAAACCCATATACTATACCCAACAACCCCTTTACCATAAAAAACACCCAAAACCAACAAAACACAAACATTCCCCATGTCACACCCTGACCTAACTAAAATAATAAAGAAAACAAAGAATACTAAGGCCAGGGCGTGACATAACCCCCCCCTTAAGGTGCGAACTCCGGGCGCACCATTACACAGTCTAGGGGAGGGTCTGGGTGGGCTTCCATCCACGGTGGCGGCTCCGGCTCTGGTTGTGGTCCCCACGTCACCACAGTCCCTAACCACCTCCTAGGCTTCCTCCAAATGACCCCCCTCCACATTAACCCCATTGCATTAAGGGGCAGTTCCGGACTAAGGGGCAGCTCCGGACTAAGGGCCAGTACCAGGGTAAGGGGCAGTACCAGGGTCAGGGGCAGTACCAGGGTCAGGGGCAGTACCAGGGTCAGGGGCAGTACCAGGGTAAGGGGCAGCACCAGGGTAAGGGGCAGCACCAGGGTAAGGGGCAGCACCAGGGTAAGGAGCAGCACCAGGGTAAGGGGCAGCTCCGGACTGAGGAATGGCAGCTCCGGACTGAGGAATGGCAGCTCCGGACTGAGGGACTGCAGCTCCGGACTGAGGGACGGCCCATGGCTGGCTGACAGATCTGGCTGCTCATGGCTGGCTAGCGGATCTGGCTGCTCATGGCTGGCTGACGGATCTGGCTGCTCATGGCTGGCTGACGGATCTGGCTGCTCATGGCTGGCTGACGGATCTGGCTGCTCATGGCTGGCTGACGGATCTGGCTGCTCATGGCTGGCTGACGGATCTGGCTGCTCATGGCTAGCTGACGGATCTGGCTGCTCATGGCTAGCTGACGGATCTGGCTGCTCATGGCTAGCTGACGGATCTGGCTGCTCATGGCTAGCTGACGGATCTGGCTGCTCATGCCTAGCTGACGGATCTGGCTGCTCATGGCTAGCTGACGGATCTGGCTGCTCATGGCTAGCTGACGGATCTGGCTGCTCATGGCTGGCTGACTGATCTGGCTGCTCATGGCTGGCTGACTGATCTGGCAGATCCTGTCTGGTTGGCGGCTCTGGCAGATCCTGTCTGGTTGGCGGCTCTGGCAGATCCTGTCTGGTTGGCGGCTCTGGCAGATCCTGTCTGGTTGGCGGCTCTGGCAGATCCTGTCTGACGGACGGCTCTAGCGGCTCCTGTCTGGCTGGCGGCTCTAGCGGCTCCTGTCTGGCTGGCGGCTCAGTGGGCTCATGGCAGACGGGCGGCTTTGCAGGCTCATGGCAGACGGGCGGCTTTGCAGGCTCATTGCAGACGGATGGCTCAGATGGCGCTGGGGAGACGGATGGCTCAGATGGCGCTGGGGAGACGGATGGCTCAGATGGCGCTTGGCAGACGGGCAGTTCAGTCATCGCTGTGCAGACGGCAGACTCCTGCCGGCTGAGGCGCACTGTAGGCCTGGTGCGTGGTGCCGGGACTGGTGGCACCGGGCTGGGGACACGCATCTCAGGGCTAGTGCGGGGAGCAGCAACAGGACGCACAGGACTCTGGGGACACACAGGAGGCTTGATGCGTGGTTTAGACACTGGTGGTAAAGGGCTGGAGACACGCACCATATAGCTAGTGCGTGGAGGAGGCACTGGTGGTACTGGGTTGGGGCGGGGAGGTGGCGCCGGAAATACCGGACCGTGCAGGCGTACTGGCTCCCTTGAACGCCGAGCCTGCCCAACCTTACCTGGTTGTATGCTCCCCGTCGCCTGACCAGTGCGGGGAGGTGGAATAACCCGCACCGGCCTATGTAGACGAACCGGGGACACCATGCGTAAGGCTGGTGCCATGTACTCCGGCCCGAGGAGACGCACTGGTGACCAGAATAGTTGGGCCGGCTTCATGACATACGGCTCAACGCTCAGTCTAGCCCGGCCGATACGTGGAGCTGAAATGTACCGAACCGGGCTATGCACGCGTACAGGAGACACCGTGCGCTCTACTGCGTAACACGGTGTCTGCCCGTACTCTCGCTCTCCACGGTAAGTACAGGGAGTAGGCGCAGGTTTCCTACCTGACTTCGCCACACTCCCTTTAAGGCCCCCCCCCAAGAAATTTTTGGGTTGTACTCACGGGTTTCCAGCCTTGTCTCCGTGCTGCCTCCTCATATCGCCTCCTCTCGGCTTTAGCTGCCTCCAGCTCTTCACGAGGAAGGCGATATTCTCCCGGTTGAGCCCACGGCCCCTTACCATCCAGTATCTCCTCCCATGTCCATGAATCCTGTGTAGGTAGGTCCTGTTGCCGCTTTCCATGCCGCTTGGTCCTATAAGGGTGAGTAATTCTGTCACGATCGTGTGGTGGATTGACGGACCAATACGCAGCTTTAGGAAAATAAGCCATCTCCTTTTTATTTACGAAGACGGCACACGAAACAAAAACACTTAAACACTAAACAAAACAAGAAAACGATCGTGAAGCTAAAACAACGATGTGCACACACTGGCTACAAACGTATCACATAGACAATTACCCACAACCAATGAGAGCCTATGGCTACCCTAAATAAGGCTCCCAATCAGAGACAACCGAAATCAGCTGTCTCTAATTGGGAACTCATTCAGGTAACCATAGACTCTCCTAGACAACTAAACATACATAGACAACACTAGAAACATGTACTCCACACAAACCCATATACTATACCCAACAACCCCTTTACCATAAAAAACACCCAAAACCAACAAAACACAAACATTCCCCATGTCACACCCTGACCTAACTAAAATAATAAAGAAAACAAAGAATACTAAGGCCAGGGCGTGACAATAGCACCTTCTCTAGTGTTCAGGCTGTAGTATATATTCAGACCACACTTAATATTTATTTGTTTTATTTGTTTATTTGGATCCCCATTAGCTTTTGCAGAAGCATCAGCTACTCTTTCTGGGGTCCACAAAAACACAAAATATGACAAGTAATAAAACACTGATAAACTGATAGATAAGGACAGTCACACACATTTTAAATACAATGATATACAAATAATACAACTACAAAATAATGTGTGTCTGTGTGTGCGTGTGCGTGTGCGTGTGTGTGTGTGTGTGTGTCCTCACAGTCCACGCTGTTCCAGGAGATGTTATTTCATCTGTTATTTAAGGTCATTTTGCTGTTTGCTTGAGTAATTGGAGATGGAAGGGAGTTCTATGCGATCATGGTTCTGTATAATATTGTGCATTGCCGTTGATCCGTTTGGACTTGGGGACTGTGAACAGAAGCCTGGTGACATGTCTTGTTGGGTATGTATGGGTGTCTGGGCTGAATGTTATTTGATTATGCAGACAATCTAGAATTTTCATCACAGTAATATTTATCATGAAAACTGCTTCTCTTCTAGTTAATCTCTCGTCAACCCTCCACCAGGAAAGACTGGCATGAATGTTATTGATATTATTTCTGTATGTGTAGTTAAGAGCAAGGCATGCTAGATTTTTCTTTGCGGCACTTGACCATATTACCAGTCAGTAATCAAGATGGGACAAGACCAGAGCCTTAACAACTAGTACATTTGATTTTTGTGTAAAAAATTCTGATATATTTATAACAGACATACCCCTTCCCATTTTCACATTAACTTTGTCAATATGACTAGCCCATGATAATTGACCAGCCAATGTTATACCTAGGAGTTTAGGTTCCTCAAATTGCTCAATGGTCACACCATTTATGCACAACTCCAGTTGAGGTTTAGGTCTTACATAATGTTTTGAAACAAATACAATGCTTTAGTTTTAGATGTATTTAAGACCAGTTTATTATAAATCACCCATTCTGATACTGTAACTCCTTATTTGTAATTTCAGTAACCTTACTGGCTTTAGGTGCTGACATGTAGAGTGTGGAACCATCCGAATACATAGTCATTCTAGCTCTGTGTAAGACCAATGGCAAAATTTGGTTTAATCATTTGTAAAAATAGAGAAGAGTAATGGCCGAAGGGAGCTGCCCTGAGGGACACCGCACTGTACATATCAAATCAACGTTTATTTGTCACGTGTGCTGAATACAACAGGTGTAGTAGACCTTACAGTGAAATGCTTACTTACAGGCTCTAACCAATAGTGCAAAAAAGGTAATAGGTGAACAAAAGGTAGGTAAAGAAATAAAACAACAGTAAAAAGACAGGCTATATACAGTAGTGAGGCTATAAAAGTAGCGAGGCTACATACAGACACCGGTTAGTCAGGCTGATTGAGGTAGTATGTACATGTAGATATGGTTAAAGTGACTATGCATATAGGATGAACAGAGAGTAGCAGTAGCGTAAAAGAGGGGTTGGCGGGTGGTGGGTGGGATACAATGCAGATAGCCCGGTTAGCCAATGTGCGGGAGCACTGGTTGGTCGGCCCAATTGAGGTAGTATGTACATGAATGTATAGTTAAAGTGACTATGCATATATGATAAACAGAGAGTAAAAATAGGGGTTGGGGGGGGCACACAATGCAAATAGTCCGGGTAGCCATCTGCTTACCTGTTCAGGAGTCTTATGGCTTGGAGGTAAAAACTGTTGAGAAGCCTTTTTGTCCTAGACCTGGCACTCCGGTACCGCTTGCCTTGCGGTAGTAGAGCGAACAGTCTATGACTGGGGTGGCTGGGGTCTTTGACAATTGTTAGGGCCTTCCTCTGACACTGCCTGGTGTAGAGGTCCTGGATGGCAGGCAGCTTAGCCCCAGTGATGTACTGGACCGTACGCACTACCCTCTGTAGTGCCTCGTGGTCGGAGGCCGAGCAGTTGCCGTACCAGGCAGTGATGCAACCAGTCAGGATGCTGTAGAAGAAGTTAGAAGAAGTTTCCATTGAAGAACACTGTCTGAGTTGTATTGGATAAATAACTCTCCAACCATGTGATGGCAGGTGATGTAAAGCCATAGCAAGTGAGTTTCTTCAATAACAATATATGATCAATAACCAGTAATAAAAGGCTACGGTACATTTTTATGAGGTTATGAGGGTAGTTTCCCCATAAATGCATTACTTCCAAGCCTTAGGAAAGGCCTAAATACATGGGACTAATATGTTTTATTAAACAGATAATGATCATTAAATTATCAATATTTACTGCACGCCTGATTTGGAAAAACACACCTTGTGAATTCATTTTACAAAATTATCTAGCGTTTTTGTACTATTAAATGATTAAACAAGAACTTGAGGCAGTGAAGGGATCACTCCTCTAATTCAATCAGTGTTTCATTTACCAGATAGTTTAATTACTAACCGATCTCTGCCCTCTTTGGCCCTGCAGGAGGTATGATATGACTGATGAGTGCGCTTTCCCCTGCCCTTTCCCACACACTGGGAATGGGAAAAACATTTCCAAGAAGCAAAGTCTATTACCTTACATTGTTCATTTCCTACCAGTGTGGGTGTCTGAGTAATACTTTTAAAAATAATAATAATTAAAAAAATACAATGAAAAAATGATCCAGTCAGAACTTAAACATCTTAAACCAGGTAGAACATTTGTAAAATTCTAATGAACTTACATTTTTACATAGTTTAGTCTCTGAACAATTTTTCTTCAATCAAAGTATTTTCAATATCGAGCTACATTGAGCAGCACTATCGAGCAGCACTATTTTGGTTGATTTTGTGGAGTAATATTTGTAAAGGCAGTCATTGTTGTTCTCCCCCTTAGACGAGGAGGAGCATGGATAGGACCAAGATGCGGATTGAGGGAAATAAGCCATCTTTTAATGAAAAACAGCAAACAAGACACTACAAACTACAAAACAACAAACGTGACTAACCTTCAACTGTCCTGTAAGGACACAGGAACAAACACCCACAAAACACCAGTGAAACCCTGGCTGCCTTTGTATGACTCTCAATTAGAGACAAACAATACACACCTGTCTCTAATTGAGAATCATACCAGGCCGAACACAAAACCCCACATAGAAATACAAACATAGACAAACCCACCCAACTCACGCCCTGACCAACTAAAATGAATACAAAACAAAGGAAAACAGGTCAGGAACGTGACAGAACCCCCCCCCTTAAGGTGCGAACTCCGGGCGCACCAGCACAAAGTCTAGGGGAGGGTCTGGGTGGGCGTCTGTCCACGGTGGCGGCTCTGGCGGTGGACGAGGTCCCCACCCCACCATAATCAATCCCCGCTTCTTTATCCCCCTCCCAATGACCACCCTCCCACTAACCCCACCTAAATGAAGGGGCAGCACCGGGATAAGGGGCAGCACCGGGATAAGGGGCAGCACCGGGATAAGGGGCAGCACCGGAATAAGGGGCAGCACCGGGACAAGGGGCAACACCGGGATAAGGGGCGGCAGGTCCTGGCTGAGGGACTCCGGCAGGTCCTGGCTGAGGGACTCCGGCAGGTCCTGGCTGAGGGACTCCGGCAGGTCCTGGCTGAGGGACTCCGGCAGGTCCTGGCTGAGGGACTCCGGCAGGTCCTGGCTGAGGGACTCCGGCAGGTCCTGGCTGAGGGACTCCGGCAGGTCCTGGCTGAGGGACTCCGGCAGGTCCGGGCTGAGTGGCAGCTCCGGACTGTAGGGCAGCTCCGGACTGTAGGGCAGCTCCGGACTGCAGGGCAGCTCCGGACTGCAGGGCAGCTCCGGACTGTAGGGCAGCTCCGGACTGTAGGGCAGCTCCGGACTGTAGGGCAGCTCCGGACTGTCGGACGTCTCTGGCAGCTCCTGACTGGCGGGCGTCTCTGGCAGCTCCTGACTGGCGGGCGTCTCTGGCAGCTCCTGACTGGCGGGCGTCTCTGGCTGCTCCTGACTGGCGGGCGTCTCTGGCGGCTCCTGACTGGCGGGCGTCTCTGGCGGCTCCTGACTGGCGGGCGTCTCTGGCGGCTCCTGACTGGCGGGCGTCTCTGGCGGCTCCTGACTGGCGGGCGTCTCTGGCGGCTCCTGACTGGCGGGCGTCTCTGGCGGCTCCTGACTGGCGGGCGTCTCCGGCGGCTCCTGACTGGCGGGCGTCTCTGGCGGCTCCTGACTGACGGACGGCTCTGGCGGCTCCTGACTGACGGACGGCTCTAGCGGCTCCTGACTGACGGACGGCTCTACTGGCTCGGGACAGATGGGCGGCTCTAATGGCTCGTGGCAGACGGATGACTCAGATGGCGCTGGGCAGACAGATGGCTCAGACGGCGCTGGGCAGACAGATGGCTCAGACGGCGCTGGGCAGACAGATGGCTCAGACGGCGCTGGGCAGACAGATGGCTCAGACGGCGCTGGGCAGACAGATGGCTCAGACGGCGCTGGGCAGACAGATGGCTCAGACGGCGCTGGGCAGACAGATGGCTCAGACGGCGCTGGGCAGACAGATGGCTCAGACGGCGCTGGGCAGACAGATGGCTCAGACGGCGCTGGGCAGACAGATGGCTCAGACGGCGCTGGGCAGACAGATGGCTCAGACGGCGCTGGGCAGACAGATGGCTCAGACGGCGCTGGGCAGACGGCAGACTCTGGCCGGCTGAGACGCACTATAGGCCTGGTGCGTGGTACCGGAACTGGAGGTACCGGGCTGAGGGCACGCACCTCAGGGCGAGTGCGGGGAACAGGAACAGGGCACACTGGACTCTCGTGGCGCACTCTAGGCCTGGTGCGTGGTACCGGAACTGGAGGTACCGGGCTGAGGGCACGCACCTCAGGGCGAGTGCGGGGAGAAGGAACAGTGCGTCCAGGGCTCTGGAGACGCACAGGAGGCTTGGTGCGTGGTGCCGGAACTGGAGGCACTGGGCTGGAGACACGCACCATAGGGAGAGTACGTGGAAGAGGAACAGGGCTCTGGAGATGCACTGGAAGCCTGGTGCGTGGTGTAGGCACTGGTGGTACTGAGCTGGGGTGGGAAGGTGGCGCCGGATATACCGGACCGTGAAGGAGGACACGCGCTCTTGAGCACCGAGCCTCTCCAACCTTACCAGGTTGAATGGTCCCCGTAGCCCTGCCAGTGCGGCGAGGTGGAATAGCCCGCACTGGGCTATGCAGGCGAACCGGGGACACCACCTGTAAGGCTGGTGCCATGTACGCCGGCCCGAGGAGACGTACTGGAGGCCAGATACGTTGGGCCGGCTTCATGGCATCCGGCTCGATGCCCAACCTAGCCCTCCCAGTGCGGCAAGGTGGAATAGCCCGCACTGGGCTAAGCACGCGTACTGGGGACACCGTGCGCTTTACCGCATAACACGGTGTCTGACCAGTACGACGCCCTCTCACTCCACGGCAAGCCCGGGGAGTTGGCTCAGGTATCCAACCCGGCTTCGACACACTCTCCTTTAGCCCCCCCCCAAGAAATTTTTGGGTGAGCCTCTCGGGCTTCCGTGCTAGCCGCGTACCCTCATACCTGCGCTCCTGGGCTGTGGCTGCCTTCTTCTCCTCCCGAGAGCGGCGATTCTCTCCCACCTTAGCCCAGGGTCCTTCTCCATTGAAAATTTGCTCCCAACTCCATTCCTCTTCTCTCCATTGCTTTAGTTCTTTCTCTCTCTCCTCAATCCGCTTGGTCCTGTTGTGGTGGGTGTTTCTGTAAAGGGAGTCATTGTTGTTCTCCCCCTTAGACGAGGAGGAGCATGGATAGGACCAAGATGCGGATTGAGGGAAATAAGCCATCTTTTAATGAAAAACAGCAAACAAGACACTACAAACTACAAAACAACAAACGTGACTAACCTTCAACTGTCCTGTAAGGACACAGGAACAAACACCCACAAAACACCAGTGAAACCCTGGCTGCCTTTGTTTGACTCTCAATTAGAGACAAACAATACACACCTGTCTCTAATTGAGAATCATACCAGGCCGAACACAAAACCCCACATAGAAATACAAACATAGACAAACCCACCCAACTCACGCCCTGACCAACTAAAATGAATACAAAACAAAGGAAAACAGGTCAGGAACGTGACAATATTAGTATTCTTCATCAAGAATATGGGCAAAATGTTATTATTGACAATGAAAGTTGTAGGAATGTTGTGCCCTTGTAATATAATTGCTACATTTACTATCAATATAGCATAAAAAAATAGTTTTCCAGATTGTATTTTGATTATTATTATTATCACGATGCGTATATTGGGTCGCGACTGAGACAAACACTTGGTTCAATTTGGATCCCGGGGCAAAACCAGTTGAGAACCACTGTTTTACAGTAGCCGTTAAAGCTTGTCTCTGAGTCTGGTTATGATAGTTAAACTAATTATGCTCAGGACCTATTATTCCCAAAGAAAAGGTGCCTTGTATTCATATTTAATGAAGGATTGTCATTAAGATTAAGCATTAGTGTTCAACAGCAAGCTTTATGTTGATGTCTTTCAGAGTTGCTGCAGTCTGAAAAAGCCCACACAATTCCATTTGCACCATGATCCCTTTTTTGAGCCGTTATTAAACATTCATTACATTATTGTGTAATCAGTGTAAAACAGTTGCTAATCTGACTTGACTAACATGGGTTAGCCTAGTGCTTGAAAATGGCCACCACGTACTGTACTTAAGCAGTTGTGACTGTATGTGTAGGGATTGTTGGGTGATCTGAACAACTGAAACAGTAGCTATGCTAGAACAGTTCCATTGGGCCATGGTCTGTCTATCTGGCCCACTGACACTTTATTGTGAGTTAGAGGCCATAATCAAGCATCTTTAAATACATCTGCCTCTGACAATTTAACTCAATGCCATTCTACATTACACATTTATTTTTTGCCTATATATTTGAAACTATCCCAACGGTAGCACAGTGTCTCACGGTCAATGTGTAAGTTCAGAAATCTTTAGAATTTCTTTATCAATGATAACAGGTCCATGAGTACATACAGTAAAGCTCATGACCAAGGGAAGACTATGAATGACTATGTTAAGGCTGTAAATCAATATATTCAGTTAAGATGCTAAATCTATTTTTATTTTCCTTGTTCCCTTGAACAGGTCTGTTTATTGATGGACCTGTTGAAAGACATACTGTATACTCATATAAACTGGGGTTCAGGATTTTTTTGTTTGTTAATGTGTTGTCCACTATACTCAACTCTGAGTCACAGCTTAGCTCATCATTTGTTAATGAAGCATTGACCTCACCATCACACACTAGCAATTCCAGCATTACCATACATGGTTATATACATTGGGTAGATACAGCATTCAAAGGATGTAGCTATAGTAGTTGTTGCTGGTGCGATCTGTAAAACATGCAGGAACAGACCTCAATGTTGCAACAAATAATTCATCGCAACATTGAGTGAGACCTGGAAGCTTCACTTGTATCAGAGAATATAGATATTTAATAGTGACTCTTAGCCAGCACCTTTCTTTTCTAAAATGCTGGTAAATGAAAGATTTGGTAGTCTGCACTCGGTTCCGCTGCTCTACGAGGTTACTTTCTCTCAGCTACCTACGCTGCTCTACGAGGTTACTTGCTCTCAGCTACCTACGCTGCTCTACGAGGTTACTTTCTCTCAGCTACCTACGCTGCTCTACGAGGTTACTTTCTCTCAGCTACCTACGCTGCTCTACGAGGTTACTTGCTCTCAGCTACCTACGCTGCTCTACGAGGTTACTTGCTCTCAGCTACCTACGCTGCTCTACGAGGTTACTTGCTCTCAGCTACCTACGCTGCTCTACGAGGTTACTTGCTCTCAGCTACCTACGCTGCTCTACGAGGTTACTTTCTCTCAGCTACCTACGCTGCTCTACGAGGTTACTTGCTCTCAGCTACCTACGCTGCTCTACGAGGTTACTTTCTCTCAGCTACCTACGCTGCTCTACGAGGTTACTTTCTCTCAGCTACCTACGCTGCTCTACGAGGTTACTTTCTCTCAGCTACCTACGCTGCTCTACGAGGTTACTTTCTCTCAGCTACCTACGCTGCTCTACGAGGTTACTTTCTCTCAGCTACCTACGCTGCTCTACGAGGTTACTTGCTCTCAGCTACCTACGCTGCTCTACGAGGTTACTTGCTCTCAGCTACCTACGCTGCTCTACGAGGTTACTTGCTCTCAGCTACCTACGCTGCTCTACGAGGTTACTTTCTCTCAGCTACCTACGCTGCTCTACGAGGTTACTTTCTCTCAGCTACCTACGCTGCTCTACGAGGTTACTTTCTCTCAGTTACCTACGCTGCTCTACGAGGTTACTTTCTCTCAGCTACCTACGCTGCTCTACGAGGTTACTTTCTCTCAGCTACCTACGCTGCTCTACAAGGTTACTTTCTCTCAGCTACCTACGCTGCTCTACGAGGTTACTTTCTCTCAGCTACCTACGCTGCTCTACGAGGTTACTTTCTCTCAGTTACCTACGCTGCTCTACGAGGTTACTTTCTCTCAGCTACCTACGCTGCTCTACGAGGTTACTTTCACTCAGTTACCTACGCTGCTCTACGAGGTTACTTGCTCTCAGCTACCTACGCTGCTCTACGAGGTTACTTTCTCTCAGCTACCTACGCTGCTCTACGAGGTTACTTTCTCTCAGTTACCTACGCTGCTCTACGAGGTTACTTTCTCTCAGCTACCTACGCTGCTCTACGAGGTTACTTTCTCTCAGCTACCTACGCTGCTCTACAAGGTTACTTTCTCTCAGCTACCTACGCTGCTCTACGAGGTTACTTTCTCTCAGCTACCTACAGCCGGTCAATTTCGTATACTAAAGGACAGCTTTCAAATGGAGCCTGTTTTGTTCAGATTGAGTAGTCACCATTAGTGGCAGGCCTGGAAAGCATGAGCGATGGATAGAATAATGGGGGCTTTATTAGTAGAAGTGTTTCTGAAGACAAAGAGGGACTACAACAGGTAAAGATACAAAGACTTGACATCTGCAATTAGGATTAGGCTTCCAGAAGAGCAGATTGCCTATTACTATGTAGTAAATCTTCATCTTCAGTATTAACACAGATTATACAATGTCTACTTTACATTAGTGACAGACGACAATGTGATGATCCAAGGGCCACTTTACAGTACAGTACATTACAGTACAGTACATTACATTACAGTCCATAACAGTACTGTTGTAACGGCTTTCCTCCTCCTCTTCATCAGAAGAGGAGGAGCAGGGATCGAACCAAAATGCAGCTGAGTTTGTAGACATGATTTATTAACGAAAAACACGAACTCGACTAATACACTAACAAAACAAATAAACGGTGTAGACAGATCTGAACGACGGACTCACATAACACACGAGAACGCACGAACAGGGAAAAAAGCCTACACATAAATGACACTGAACAAACAAACCGAAACCAGTCCCGTGTGGCGTAACGACATACACAAACACAGGAGACAATCACCCACAACGAACACTGTGAAAACACCTACCTAAATATGACTCTTAATTAGAGGAACGCCAAACACCTGCCTCTAATTAAGAGCCATACCAGGCAACCCATAAACCAACATAGAAACAGAAAACATAGAATGCCCACCCAACCTCACGTCCTGACCAACTAACACATATAACAAACTAACAGAAATAGGTCAGGAACGTGACATAACCCCCCCCCATAAGGTGCGAACTCCGGGCGCACCAGCACAAAGTCCAGGGGAGGGTCTGGGTGGGCATCTGACCACGGTGGTGGCTCAGGCTCCGGGCGAGGTCCCCACCCCACCATAGTCAATCCCAGCTTCCATCTCCCCCTATGAATGTCCACCCTCATCTTACCCCCACAAAATCCTCTTGGTAACATCAACAACAGGGGCAGCACCGGGACAGAGGGATAGATCAAGACAGAGGGATAGCTCAAGACAGAGGGATAGATCAGGATATAGAGGTAGCTCAGGATAGAGAGGGACATCAGGATAGAGGGGCAACTCCGGACTGAAAGGCAGCTCCGGACAGAGAGACAGCTCTGGACTGAGGGGCAGTCCTGGGTAAATAGCCGCTCCGGGCTAAGGGACAGCTCATGACTGGCTAACGGCTCTGGACGCTCATGGCTGGCTGACGGCTCTCGACGCTCATGGCTGGCTGACGGCTCTCGACGCTCATGGCTGGCTGACGGCTCTCGACGCTCATGGCTGGCTGACGGCTCTCGACGCTCATGGCTGGCTGACGGCTCTCGACGCTCATGGCTGGCTGACGGCTCTCGACGCTCATGGCTCACTGACGGCTCTGGCAGATCCTGTCTGGTTGGCGGCTCTGGCAGATCCTGTCTGGTTGGCGGCTCTGGCAGATCCTGTCTGGTTGGCGGCTCTGGCAGATCCTGTCTGGTTGGCGGCTCTGGCAGATCCTGTCTGGTTGGCGGCTCTGGCAGATCCTGTCTGGTTGGTGGCTCTGGCAGATCTTGTCTGGTTGTCGGCTCTGGCAGATCTTGTCTGGTTGGCGGCTCTGGCAGATCCTGACTGATAACTGGCTCTAGCGGCTCCTGACTGACTATCGGCTCTGACGGCTCGGGACAGACGGGCGGCTCTAATGGCTCAGGACAGACGGATGGCTCAGACGGCGCTGGGGAGACGGATGGCTCAGACGGCGCTGGGGAGACGGATGGCTCAGACGGCGCTGGGGAGACGGATGGCTCAGATGGCGCTGGGGAGACGGATGGCTCAGATGGCGCTGCGATGGCGTTGCGATGGCTCAGACTGCACCTGTCTGGCGGAAGGCTCTGGCTGCTCCTGTCTGGCGGAAGGCTCTGTAGGCTCATGGCAGACGGGCAGCTTTGCAGGCTCATGGCAGACAGGCAGTTCATGCGCCGTTGGGCAGACGGCAGACTCTGGCCGGCTGAGACGCACTGTAGGCTTGGTGCGTGGTGCCGGAACTGGAGGCACCTGACTGAGGACACGCACTTCAAGCCTAGTGCGGGGAGCAGGGACAGGGCACACTGACCTCTCGAAGCGCACTATATTCCTGGTGCGTGGTACCGGCACTGGTGGCACCGGGCTGAGTGCACGCACATCAGGACGAGTACGGGGAGAAACAACAGTGTGCACAGGACTTAGGAGACGCACATGTGGCTTAGTGCGCGGTGCCGAAACTGGAGGCACTAGGCTGGAGACACGCACCATAGGGAGAGTGCGTGGAGGAGGCACAGGGCTCTGAAAACGCACTGGAAGCCTGGTGCGTGGTGTAGGCACTGGTGGTACTGGGCTGGGGCGGGAAGGTAGTGCCGGAAATACCGGACCGTGCAGGCGTACTGGCTCCCTTGAGCACCGAGCCTGCCCAACCTTACCTGGTTGAATGCTCCCCGTCGCCCAACCAGTGCGGGGAGGTGGAATAACTCGCACCGGGCTATGTAGGCGAACCGGGGACACCATGCGTAAGGCTGGTGCCATGTAAGCCGGCCCGAGGAGACGCACTGGAGACCAGACGCGTTGAGCCGGCCTCATGACACCTGGCTCAATGCCCAATCTATCCCTACCAGTGCGGGGAGGTGGAATAACCCGCACTGGGCTATGCACTCGTACAGGAGACACCGTGCGCTCTACTGCGTAACACGGCGCCTGCCCGTACTCCCGCTCTCCACGGTAAGCCTGGGAAGTGGGCGCAGGTCTCCTACCTGCCCTTGGCCCACTGCCTCTTAGCCCCCCCCCCCCCCCCCCAAGAAATTTTTTGGGTCTCCTCTCGGGCTTCCAGCCACGTCTCCTTGCTGCCTCCTCATACCACCGCCTCTCTGCTTTCGCTGCCTCCAGCTCAGCTTTGAGACGGCGATATTCTCCCGGCTGTGCCCATGGACCTTTCCCGTCCAATATTTCCTCCCAAGTCCATGATACCTGTGTAGAATCCTGCTCGAACTCACGCCGCTTGGTTCTGGATAGGTGGGTGATTCTGTAACGGCTTTCCTCCTCCTCTTCATCAGAAGAGGAGGAGCAGGGATCGAACCAAAATGCAGCTGAGTTTGTAGACATGATTTATTAACGAAAAACACGAACTCGACTAATACATTAACAAAACAAATAAACGGTGTAGACAGATCTGAACGACGGACTCACATAACACACGAGAACGCACGAACAGGGAAAAAAGCCTACACATAAATGACACTGAACAAACAAACCGAAACCAGTCCCGTGTGGCGTAACGACATACACAAACACAGGAGACAATCACCCACAACGAACTCTGTGAAAACACCTACCTAAATATGACTCTTAATTAGAGGAACGCCAAACACCTGCCTCTAATTAAGAGCCATACCAGGCAACCCATAAACCAACATAGAAACAGAAAACATAGAATGCCCACCCAACCTCACGTCCTGACCAACTAACACATATAACAAACTAACAGAAATAGGTCAGGAACGTGACAACTGTACAGTCCATAACAGTACAGTACATTACAGTACAGTCCATAACAGTACAGTACATTACAGTACAGTCCATAACAGTACAGTACATTACAGTACAGTCCAAAACACTGACAAATGAATGAAGAGCAGTTAAACATGATTTGTAACCAAGCTGAATGCACTCTCTTATAGTATGTCCCACATTGTTTTACAATGTTCTACTTAACATAAATTTGGTGCAGTATCGTTATTCATTTGTGCTGCTGGTACTGATACCAGTTCCACTGATTGTCACCTGTTGCTGCCTTTGTTCTCCAGAACTGGGGATAGGAAGGAAGTAAGTTATTTTTAAATACATGTTTTATCAGACAATATTAATCCTGTGTTGAATATGTCCCACAGAAACTCTCTACACACAACCAAGAGGAAATTTCTGCCTGAAAAATGCTCCTCCCCGTGCATTTTCATTCATTCCATTCAAATAGACTCTTGTCTATGAAAGTTAACTTGTAATACAGAAAGCCTCTGCTGTGGTAGGTTTGTCCTATACCTGGAGCTGGTTAGATCACAGTACTGGACCAATTACCACCTTCTAAAAGGGGTTTGGGGCTTTTGTGAAAGCTATTGCTCTGTCTAGTCTTGAAAAGTGTTGAAGACCATCACAGGAAAGTAATTGGTTGTGCTCTGCAACTTCTAGCATCACCTACAGTTTCCCTTTTATCCCTCTTGTCCTTTGTAGTATGAATATTGCTCAGCCAGTGGCATTTACCTAGTCTGTGATGTATGGTCATTTAAGTCCAGCATCTCTGCTCATGACCGGGCACTGTGCCATTGCAGCACATTTTCTATTTGGAGTATGAATATTATAGCTATTTATACAATAGATGTACCTGCATCTATTGTATATATTGTCAATATAAATATTAGAGAATACATTTTGAATGAGTCCCCCAGCTTCCAAAGAAATCTAAATAACTGAAATTCCAATGGAATCTTGCTTAAAAAGTGAAAGTTAATTGTCAACAATGAACATGCGAAAACCTTATTGGCTAAAACCTACTTCCAACCCATTGTCCCACCTGACCTTCAGCACCATTCTCAATAGTTCATAGTTCACGCCGGTGCTGTCAGCATATTGACCTTGACACTGTGTTTCAGCAATGGCCTATCAACGTCTCAGTTAAACAGGAAAGGAGTGTATACATCTCAATAATGTATATCTAATCCCACAACATAAAATATGTGCCTAGTACAGATACATAATCATGTTGAGGCAGATATATCTGCTGTTTTTTCCCAATAAGAATATTAATGTCATTAATCAACCATAAAGTAATCCCAGCTGGCCATGAGAGCTTAATGTCAACCAAGTTACTAATTTACAGCCCGTTACCTAAACTGTGTAATAATAATCATCTTTAAACATTGTTGATGTTTCTTCCGTTTAGTGAATACACCTCAGGGGATTGGATTTGGTGTGGCGCCTGGGTCCTCTAGGTAATTTACGAGAAACGTTGACCTTGTCTAATTTCTCAGCTTGTTGCTGTAAACTGTCTGTGACGTTAAATAATGGATGGTCAAGTGTTTACTGTGGCTCTCGTTGATATTGTCTAGGGAATGTTTCATTTTTGTAGAGCAGCAATTAAAAAAAAAGATTTTGCAGATGTTACATTATATTTGATGATCAAGCTGCTGAATCAATTTTTTTCAGATCCTTTTGGTACATTATCTGTGTACATATTCAGTCTTTTGCTCATTTGGCTCGAATCAGATTGGAACATCTAACATGTGGAACTAGAGAGCAAATAGTTTGTGCTGTATGACAGTACTATTTCTTCTCTGCTACAGAATGGCTTTGCTAGTAATCATAATCCTCACAGGAGTCTGGACCAAATTCAATTATATTTCAATTTTATCTCTCCTTTGACATGTGCTAATAATGACACCTTTGTTAGAGAGATAATGTAACGGGGACAGAGTGTACCGTACAGTAGCTTCCACTGTAAAATAGCTGTGATAGGGAAGGATGGTTAACAATGCTGTCAAAGCAATGCAAAATATGAAAACGACTCCGTCTTCCCACCGAAGCTCAACATCGGACCACCTTTCATCTGACCCCACAGTGGACAGTTTGAAGGATTAATCAACTGGGAACAAAGGGCAGGGACAATGCAGGCGGTGGGGAGGGGGGGGGGGTGCTTGGACTGCTGCACCACGTGGGGCTTCACTCTCACTAATTTCAGCAATTACCAACCTGCTCTCTGTTTTAATCAGCTGGTCCTGGCACCATCAAAGCAAACAGCTCAGTGCTGGCTGGGACCTGCTTGGTAATGCTGAACACCATTTAGCTGAGGGGAAGTCAGGCTCATTTCAGACAAACGGAGAACAACCCACCCATCACTCATTAGTCAGCATCTCAGCGTTGCTTTTTAATTTGAAACAAGCATTATATGTATGATAAATCAGACGTAATGTTTAATTAGCGTATCTAAACACTGCATTCTTAATGCTACTGGAAGTATTTTCAGACACCAAGAAATGGGATATCAAGTATATTTTATACCTGATGTATTCAGAAATGTAAAGATGGATAGTGGTAAAAAAATAACCTGGCTGTGTTTTTCAGTGACATCTCACCAAAGCATGGAACAGAACAAGGCTTGCAGTGGGCTGGAACTTCAGGATTGTCGCACCAGTTATTTTTGTTGAGCACCTTCACTTTCTGTTGTTGCGTCACGCTAACTGAAATTGTGAATTGTGTTTTTACAAGAATGACAGATGTTCTGCAGACCTCTTCACATGTCGGCAATTCCACAAATAAATGAGTATCTTTCTTTAAAAGGTGTGGAAACTACCAATGTTGTATTCAGTCACTTTGTCATGATTGGCATATCTACTGTATAGCTTGTTTCTAATTTCCACATAAAGCACCTGGAGCAGAGGAGAAGTCTCCTTTCTATGTTCTCATCTACATTCTCCTTGTTGTGTTGTCATATACTCCACACCATCCAGAGAGCCTAATACGCATGTTATTAACACTATACCAGGATATTCACATATTGTAGGTTTCTCATTCCATGCCTGAAATGTAATTAGAAAGTGTTACAGTCTGAAGAAAAAAACAATCCCAACAGGTATCATACTCCCCTGAGGTTGCACATGGCAACATCCTGTTGTAATGACATCAGCACCAAGAGAGTCAATTCACATGAATAACAACTAGTGTATGTCAAACCATTTCAATATGATTTGACAAAGGCATACCGTCTGTTGCATGGTGTTATAGTACTAACATGATTATTGTGACTGGTTTCAATCAGAGATGTGACATCAGTTTGGTTTATCCTATGATTTAACGAAAACCAAAGGCACGACCACTGGGTTACTTACAGCTTTATTTGACCATTGGTTTCATTGCATAATGCTTTATTCTGTTATCATTGTCTGAGGCTGGGGACATTCTCCTGCTGTTATGCATTTGAGTGAAATTTCATCATTTCTGGCATGGAGTGCTCTCTCTAGATATATATTTCTCGCTCTCTCTTTTCTCTTGCCTTCTCTCTTCTCTCTTTCTTATCTTTCTCTCTCTCTCTTTCTTTCTTTCTTTCTTTCTTTCTGTCTCTCTCTCTTTTAAAGACAAGCACCAACCCAATCTGGCAAACCAGTCTGAGAAACTGCTTCTTTAATAGATGCTATTCAAATTCGGTCCTAAAGGAGCAACAGTCTGCTCTGCTCAGAGCAATGGGAGTCTAAATAGATTTGTGATAAGATTGGCTGCATTCCAGTGATTTCTAATTTTGAGGTCCCCCTTTCTGGGTGCCATCACTGAATTTAAGTCCTTGACACTCATTCTACACCTGCATTGCTTGCTGTTTGGGGTTTTAGGCTGGGTTTCTGTACAGCACTTTGTGACATAAGCTGATGTAAGAAGGGCTTTATAAATACATTTGATTGATTGATTGATTGATTACATTACCACAGGTCATGTATACAGTATCAGACTATTGAGCTGCTGTGCCAGACCTGCACAATATCGCTGGCTCCTTTACGCTGCCAGTAATTTAGATGAATGTAGTGCCAAACTGGCGCAATCTATCTGGCACATTTAGGCTGCCATAAATACATATGAGTTTATATGATTCACGTGATTCAACAGAATGCCATGGTTGGTTGTCATAGTTTTGTATTTCCATTTCTATGAGGTTCTGTTTCGAGGCTCCACATTCCAAGTGTTTTACTGTAACATGGTCTCAATATTTTTGATGTGTACCTCATTTCATGTTTCCTCTCTCTCCATTTAATATCCACAGCTGCATTGCTATCTGTGGGATAGATCTAAATATATGTGGCATGGGTTTCTTCATTATTGGCTGAGTAAGCCTCCTAAGACTCTCTAGGGTAAATATCAAATAACACAATACCTTCTAATGTTCATCCAAGATTGTCATATTGTGATGTTTGTCCTTTTCAAAGGATCATTCTCTCAGCTGGCAGATTTTACCACTGGCCTTTTGAGTCTGTATAGAAATTATATAAATTGGAAGAAGCATAGGCTGTATTTTTGCATCATAATGGAAAAAGGAAAGAATAGAACATCTAATTATAGCAGCCATACCTTGGCAATTGTTGTGTTTAGATTTAGGAGGAGAATTTTAGTTATCAGGCATCGTTTTTCCAGGATTCAGATTGCTTTTAAAAGCATTTTTCCTCAAATATATTTTTCAATCCCTCACGGCGCAATGCTTAATGGAAATCCCTCATTCCCAAGTGTTTAATTCCTCTCGTAGTTGAGACCTGTCACCTGGCTATGGAAATCTCTCTCTTTCTCTCTCTTTCTCTCTGTCTGTCTCTATCTCTCTCCCTCTCATTCTTTCAAATGACACCAGTTGCTCCGTGAAAACTCAATTCACAGCATAACACACCCGTTGGACATGCTTCATCAAAACGCCAATGCATGGTAGAATGGAGTAAAAAGAGTTTCACTTACCCCTGTAAGGAGGGAATTCCAAAGTTTGGTTTGAGAACCAAGCGGCCCAATTATGCTAAGTACAAAGAACTGTTTAGTATATCAAGGGCAACATCAAATCCGGTTCCCATCACCATCAACATGCTCTATTTTATCTGCCAGTCCTCGGGGGGAGAACTTAGAGGAAAGATTCAGGCTGTGAAATGGAATAGAAGTAGGAGCAATTAGTTTTAAATCAGCTCTTCCTTCCCTGATATCATTACAGGGAGAGAATGTGCCAATAAACAGGCTGTTGGATAACATCAAGGTCCAAGTCTAGACTATTCCCCTTGCTGATCAGGATGGATCGGTTCATCTCTGTCATTTTATCTTGGACAGTGGTGAAAAAAGTCCCTTCACAGAAAATGAAGTGAAAATGAAAGTCACTCTACTAGTCAAATTACTACTTGTCTAAAAGTATTTGGTTTTAAAAATAGTTAAGTATCAAATGTAAAAGTATAAATCATTTAAAATTCATTATATTAAGCAAACCAGGTGGCACCATTTTTTTATTTTATGGATAGCCAGGGCCATGCTCCAACAATCAGACATACTTTACAAATGAAGCATGTGTTTAGCGAGTCCGTCAGATCAGAGGCAGTAGGGATGACCAGGGATTTTCTCTTGATAAGTGCATGAATTGGACCATTTCCTGTCCTGCTAAGCATTCAAAATGTAACGAGTACTTTTGGGTGTCAGGGAAAATGTATGGATTAAGAAGTAAAGTATTTTCTTCAGGAATGTAGTCAAGTAAAAGTAAAAGTAGTCCAAAATATAAATAGTAAAGTTAAGTACTGTACAGATAGCCCAAAAAACTACTTTAGTAGTACTTTCAAGTATTTTTACTTAAGTACTTTACCCTACTGGTCTTGGACTTATTGTTGTCCCTTTGGTTGGTTGTCAGAAAGGGTAGCTGATGTAGTTTGTCTGTAACGCATCATCAGAATTTAGTCGGCAAAACAAAATGTTATTTCAAATGTAAAATTATTCATGAAACTGTGTTCGTCAATTTGCCAGTCAGTTGAGGTATGCTGTGCCCGGTCTAAAACGTGCGCATATTTTGTGGGAATTATTCATGGTGTTGCATATTGTTGGTGAAGACTTGATTTGACTCAATGCAATAAACAATGGATTCATAAAGACAATGCATGTGTCTGTGAGAAGACGGACAGAGCCAATTGTCCGCTGAAAGGGTAACATCATAGGATAAACGTAAACCCTTTTCACCAGTATTTTTACAGTATTATTAAGGTTGGGCCTGCTGTATGTATGTGTGCGTCTCAACATTTGTGTCCTGGTTCTCAGTAGAGTTCACTGTGATGTTTTCTGATGAAGTCCTGAAAGAACATTACTGTGTCTGTCTGAGTTCCTTTGTATCTGGGTCACACAGGTCTCACCAAATCTTCAGTAGTCTGTCCCTGCCGTCTCACCTGGCTTTCATGTGAATTGAAGTCAAATGGATGCATAGGAGATTCTGTAGGATGGTAATTAACTTCTCAGGGGCAGAAGAGACAGCAGAGCTTTCTGTCAAAACGTTCATACCACCACCATGTGGTAAACCTATGGTTAAAGTTCTGGTTGGAATGATCTTATCTCAGATGCCATGTTGTAGTACAGATGTAGGATCTTAATTGGATCACTCTTTTGTTGCTGATAATTTTCCTGTACTGCAGGAAATGCAGATGAGCTTTGTGATTTACATAAATTCACAGAAAACCCCACTAACACACTGTTATATTAACAGTATTGCACTTTTCATGTAGCATACTTTTAGCCAGGCAATAGCCTAACATTCACTCAAGCAAGACAATGGACTAAACATTAAAATCCTGTTGCTGTAGGATTATTATGCCGTGACAATATAATTCAAATTAAGATCCTATATTTGTAGGTGACACTGTATTCCACTGACCTTTTCATTCACACACAATGAGTTAGATACATAAACTTGAGTCTGTAAATCATGGCATGATTAAACCAATCATTAGTTTAGTAATAAAGGCCATTGTTTAATTCCCCAATGTAGCACTAATGATTATGGAAATAATGACAGTAACAAAGGTGCATAATGAGTAATTGTTTGTGGTGTTTGGAGTATGCACAGTGTCATCAATACCTGTTAGGTAGATTTTCTGAGAAAACCCGTCACAATCCCGAGAGTGCCATACTGTACTTGTAAAGGAGTCACTTTGTAGGGAAAAACAAACCCTGGTCTCAAAAGGCTGTAATCAGTGGAACAAATTCAGACTCAGATAGGGTCTCATTGTCAGACAAACAGGTTAAGGACACCCAATCCATCACAGTTATCCTGAGGGTTGCAGGTTCCTACTGTTGTCTCAGTGCTCTATAATACACCTTAGTGTCTGTTTGCCTAAACAGTCTGCGTAGGAGATTGCTCCAGAAAACCATGAATGAAAATGGCATCACGTCTCTGTTGCATAAGGTTCAGGCGAATCTGTGTGTTGCGTTGTTATTGAGGTCAGCAACTTGACATTTCCAAACATCTGCATTCCCCCTGGATTCTGTCTGGTTAAACACCACACCGTGCTAGCCCTATTTTGGCTCCCGAGTGGCGCAGCGGTCTAAGGCACTGCAATAAAGGTAAATATATGTATAAAACTCAGTGCTAGAGGTGTCCCTACAGACCCTGGTTCGATTCTAGGTTGTATCACTACTGGCCGTGATTGGGAGTCCCATAGGGCGGTGCACAATTGGCCCAGCATCGTCCAGGTTAGGGTTTGGCCGGGGTAGGCCGTCATTGTAAATAAGAATTTGTTCTTAACTGACTTACCTAGTTAAATAAAGGTTAAATAAAAATGAACTATATATGTCCAGTTCCCCGGTTCTCTTCCACATTGCGTTTCTGTCTGTTCCAGACCTCTAAATCAACGATTGAGCTAATACTAAATATCAGAGGTAATCTGGCTTGTCTGTGTTTTACAGATTGAATTAAGTCAAATACAGATCTTGTGTCGTACCTGTATGTCCAGTATTACATAGACTGACAACTCCAACTACTGGCAAAGCTAGTCTGGTGTTCTAGCCATTGAAATGAGTTAAATATAGAGCTTGTGTGGTGTAGCGCTATACTTCTCATACTGACAGCTCTCACTGCTAACAAAGCAGAGCTGAGCAGAGCACAGGCATTCTGCTTAACAGAGAAAGTACATCACCCTTTTTACATAACTTTCATTACAATTGAATTATATGTTTTTTGATTCAGAATATTGCAGTTGAACTTGAAACATAAGTTTTTCTATACACTGTCTGCCAAGTTTGATAGTCATAATTGTTGTTTTCAGACTGCTGACTACATGTGAGTGATGCGAGAGACAAGAGAGAGACATCTACTGTTTTTTAGCCCACCAGCCAGACTCAGCCTGGGAGACATCTATTTTAGCCCACCAGTCAGACTCAGTTCGGAGAAACATCTATTTTAGCCCACCAGTCAGACTCAGTTCAGAGAAACATCTATTTTAGCCCACCAGTCAGACTCAGTTCGGAGAAACATCTATTTTAGCCCACCAGTCAGACTCAGTTCGGGGAGACATCTATTTTAGCCCACCAGTCAGACTCAGTTCGGGGAGACATCTATTTTAGCCCACCAGTCAGACTCAGTTCGGAGAAACATCTATTTTAGCCCACCAGTCAGACTCAGTTCGAAGAAACATCTATTTTAGCCCACCAGTCAGACTCAGTTCGGAGAAACATCTATTTTAGCCCACCAGTCAGACTCAGTTTGAAGAAACATCTATTTTAGGCCACCAGTCAGACTCAGTTTGAAGAAACATCTATTTTAGCCCACCAGTCAGACTCAGTTCAGCCATTGTTTGTTTGTTTTTCCTCTCTGTTGGAGAGGGACTTTGTTGAGTTGACAGAGGTATTGATTTTGCAGCATGTCTCCCATCTGTCATGCTAATCCACATTAATGCTGGACACCCAAGCAAAATATTGTCTGTCTAAATCTGATGAAAGGTCGCCTCTGCTTTATTTAAGACTGTAAATCAAACTGTTTAAGGGGAGGACCATGGAATCCAGAGCTTTACAAATAACTCCCATCGCAGTGGCTGCTGCCGCCACACTGTTAATGTGTATGTTGATTTTACATTCATGATGTGTAACTTTTTGGAAGGCTGAATAAGAGGTGCGTCTTTATTGGAACAATATCACTTATGGGGTGATACAGTACTACCAGCTAATTCCCATGGTTGTTAATGGGTCCTTGGTAACATTAAGTATTAGACATATACAATATCTTCTTGTTGAATATTCTAGAGCACTTGTAAGTTACACTCTATGCACTCAGCTGTTGGAGAAGACTTGAGGAGATATGTCTCCCGGTGGGCATTGGCGCTTGCGTGACTAGTTGTGTGCACTCAGAATTATATTGACTCACCCTGTCAACATACACCTTTCAAATTGTGCAGAGAGTACAGCAAGAAGCCACACATCGAACTAATAACATGTCTGCCTCTCTGCACTCGATCTTTCTCTGCCAATTGGAGGCTGGAAAAAAAGCATTCTAGTGTTTTACTTTCAAAGTGTTGCTTTTGACTTGTTGACTACTATTCTAGCTCTGTACCAAGCAAGCTGAAATATAAAAGTACAGATAAATAACCTGACTTGAGATGTAGCACTGAAACTGGAATGGACTTGTCTTTTCCTGTGTCCTTCTCCAACTGTCCAACTGTATCAACACAACATGTAATTCTCCTCTTCATATTTCATATAATTCCATCAAAATGTGCTAAATCCACCCACATGGATTTTAACTTGTGGAGGCATCTTTTTGCCCGCATGGTTGGCAAACTATTTATTTGTTCTTAAGCAGAGAGACTTTTAGAAAGACCCTAGCTGGCAAACTAGCCTTTCATGAAAGCTTTTGAGTAAAGGACAGACTGTAACTTACACCATGGGCTAGCTAGAACACTGTGTTTGTTAAAAGGTTGACACGGAAAGGCCGTGATGTGTGAGGCTAGCGGGTAGTCATGCTGGTCCGAATCCTTAAATGCGCTTAATGCACTTCAAAACCAAACCAATCCACACGGGACTGCCCACAATTTTACCTGATGAAATGGTGCTGACCACAACAAACAGAATATACAGAAAGAATATATAGACGATAAACAGAATATACAGAGAATATATAGAAAAATGTATGATGCTCTGATGCTCACAGACTTGGTCAGTTGACACTACCCGCATGTCTAGGAGAGGCCTTTTTACACGTCTTGTCATGCTAGTCACTGAATGCAAAACAAACGCCATTCCCCACTGGGCACAGATGTCAATTCAACGTCGATTCCACGTTGGTTCAACGTCATTTCATTGAGATGTCGTGGAAGCAACGTTGATTCAAACAGCTTTTGCACAGTGTGCCCTCATTTTGGATGGAAAGACAGATCTGTACTGTGTTTAGTTACTTTGGGTATAGTGGAGCTATGATGTAATGTGTCTCCAGTATATATAGTGCTATGAGAAGTATTTGCCCCCTTTCTGATTTTCTCAATTTTTGCATATTTTTGATACTGAATGTTATCTTGGTAAATATTTTCTTCTTCTTGAACTGCGCTGTTGGTTAAGGGCTTGTAAGTAAGCATTTTACGGTAAAGTCTACACTTGTTGTATTCGGCGCATGTGGCAAATCAAGTTTGATTTGATTTGATCAGATCTCCAACCAAAACCTGTTAGATAAAGGGAACCTGAGTGAATAAATAACCCCCAAAAATTTATACTTATTTGATTTAATTAACAAAGTTATTCAACACCCAATACCCCTGTGTGAAAAGCAATTGCCCCCTTACGCTCAATAACTGGTTTTCCACCTTTAGCTGTGATGATTGCAACCAAATGCTTCCTGTAGTTGTTGACCAGTCTCTCACATCGCAGTGGAGGAAGTTTGGCCCATTCTGTAGATTATGCTCATATTACCCTCATGTAATTCATCCAAACCGACAAACCGGCAAAATTTGATGCAACATCAAACAAAGTGTTAGTATCTCTCAGGACTTCTTGTTTTTGGCCTTGCTTATTAATGAGGTTTAGATATAGCCCCTTCACAGCTAATGAAGGACACATATTTAGTGTAATATATGCTCAGCTTCCAAGGTCTTAGTCAGACTTTAGTGCAATAGGAGTTTCTACGATCTATTATGATGTGGCTTCACATTACAGCATTATGTATACACTTTAAAATGGGTTGCTGATTGAATACAACTGTGAAGGAAAAGCAGCGTTCAATTGAATTAAACTGTAATTTGCATTATTGTGTTCGACGCTGCAATTATTTGATTGAATGTGAAGAGCGTAATTCAGTAAAGGACAGTACAAAAGAGCACAGCTTAGGGGACTCCTCTGCATTAGGTTTCAGGTAGGTGATAGTTACACCTCTCTTTTTCTCTTTCTTTCTTTCTCTCTCTCTTTCTTCTCTCTCTCTCTCTCTCTCTCTCTCTCTCTCTCTTACTTTCTCTCTCTCTATAAACCTAACCTTTTGTATTTGAATTAGTATATTGAGTGAACAGAAAGTCGAGGGACAATACGGACAATATCGCTAAAGCAGCTTCTGTTATGTTGTTAATGAGTTATTCTGTGTTATGTCAGACCTAATTTGTTAGAGTGGAAAGAAACAATCCTTAGACCCGCATCTCAAATCTGAGTAATAGAACAGTGGTAGGCCTATCCATCTCATGCATTCTAAAAGCACAGACAGTGAATGAATGGATTTGATCCTATTGATACCTTCATAAAGACTTTGCCAGAGCCTAATACTTAAGCAACATTTTAGACACTTCCATGTTGCCCTTGGATCTCCATTCAACTTCCTGGTTTAGGTTTAACTAACTTTATATTTCAAGAATTTAAAATGGTTTCTGCCTTGTCTGTCTGTAAAGCATTAAGCATTGATTAAAGGGGAGGGACGGGAGGTCAGTACAGACTCATCTCTATTGATCAGTATGTGTGTTTACCCATGCAGGCAAACAGACTTTGTGGGAGTATACATTGGGCCCAGGAAGGCAAGGAACAACGGTTTCAGGGACAGTTGACGTTTGAATGTCAAATTAAGTCATTGTCAATTTGTTGTCGTATGGTATGATGCAATTTAATACTAGTCTCTTTAACTCATCATCTACAGTGTAGATTCTACACACAAACAGTTATCATGATTGAGATACAACTGTTTGCTAAAGAACAGATGGCTATTATAGTTTTAAGGACCAACGCTGCACCATGACTTGGTAACCACCTCCCTCAGTGACACCACGCTCAACACATCGACAGGTATGTTATGTACTATCGTGAAACAAAAAAAGGAGATGGTGAGCATTAAGATTTGCACCACCAGTAAAGACATTCTCCTATCTCTATGGCTACATTATGCAATACATATCACAACATGAAATATCTCTTACCCTCGTACAAACAAACCAGACACCCAGTTCTGCTTTCCTTCTTTCATTTTATTCTTCTCACAAATGGAAATCCATACAGTAGCTCTTGGGGTTCAAATGACAAAATTATATGCCTACCTTTTATACCTCAGTTATATGAAAATGAGATGTTTATGTACCGTAGCTGAGAATGAGTCATAAGAAGTTCTCAACACACAAAGAGACCGCATTTGAAAGCCCACAGAGAGTGAATCAAGCATCTAGTTCTGTGCTGTGTGCTGTGTTTATGCTATTACCTGGGAGGTTTGGAAGACTTCCTGTGTAGGTAATAGGATGCATCCCAATGGTATCCCATTCCCTTTATAGTTCACTACTTTTAGATTTTTTTCTGGATCAAAATGGGGCTTAGGTGGTAGGGGCGTGGTGGGGGCGTGGCCATGGGGGTGGTCAATGGTGCGGTCACCGACCCAAAATTTTTGAGGCCCTCTTGTTGGTCTCAGTGACAAAATTGAGTTGTTCTAAAGCTAATTTCCTGCAATTCTACACATCTTGCCATGGCTGATGCTATCTGAGTGACTCAACATTATAACAAAATCAATGGGGGCCCCATGTCATGACAAAACTACTCCTGAATGCATAATTTGTAGATTTTTTGATTCTCCCTGACTGTCTAATTAACACTGAAAACATTTAATTATCCCGATTTTCAGTTAAAATAATAATAATAATATTATTATTTGGACATAAGCGGCCTGAAAAAACACTAGGGCGACCCGCCCAAAGCTTTTCTATGCAGAACAAAAACGTGCTTTTGACCAGGGACCACAGGGCTAGGGTTAAAAGTAGTGCACTTTATAGGGGATAGAATGCCATGTGGGACACACCCATACTGTACTGAGAAACTGTTTCCTCAACAAACTTCCCTCCATTTCCTCTTCGCTATTCTTCACTGCATCCCCATAATAATTCTATGAATGTCTTTCATTGGAGACTTTCACAATACCAGCTGCAACTCCTTTGCCCTCTCTAGCCTCATGCTGTGGTACTATTTAATGAGCTCCCAGTAGCTGGTCTGCTGGGTTTCAGGCTGCTATAGCTGGAATATTACTCAAATGTGCTCATTAAATATAAATGTGCATTTTGCACAATATCGATACTGTATGTAAACCCAGATTAAGATTTTTTTTGACCATTGTCTTAATGAGACATTGTGTGTGTGTGTCATTTTTGCATGTTGCATGTAGCACAATGTAGATGTTCTGCAGGTAGAGGTCAGGAAGTCAAATGGGAAGTCAAAAAGTCATTATTATGAAGGCGACTATTGTCACGTTCCTGACCTGTTTTCTTTTGTCTTGTATTCATTTAGTTGGTCAGGGCGTGAGTTGGGTGGGTTTGTCTATGTGTGATTTTCTATGTTGGGATTTTGTGTTCGGCCTGGTATGATTCTCAATCAGAGGCAGCTGTAAATCGTTGTCCCTGATTGAGAATCATACTAAGGCAGCCGGGGTTTCACGTGTGTTTTGTGGGTGTTTGTATCTCGTGTCAGTGTTCGTGCCACACGGGACTGTTTTCGGTTTTGTCACGTTTGTTGTTTTTTGTATTTGTAAGTGTTCAGTTTCGTTTTGATTAAATCAATATGAGCACTAACCACTCTGCGTGTTGGTCCGATCCATGCTCCTCCTCGTCTGAGGAGGAGAACGACTATGACGACCGTTACAGAAACACCCACCAAAAAAGGATCAAGCAGAGTGGGAACAGACAGCAGCAGAGACCGAGGACACAGGACTCAGTCAGACCCAAACATTTATTGGGGGGGGGGGGGGACACGCGGAGTGTGGCAAAGCCGGGTAGGATACCTGAGCCAACTCCCCGTGCTTACCGTGGAGTGAGAGGGCGTCGTACTGGTCAGACACCATGTTATGCGGTAAAGCGCACGGTGTCCCCAGTACGCGTGCTTAGTCCAGTGCGGGCTATTCCACCTTTCCGCACTGGCCGGGCTAGGTTGGGCATCGAGCCGGGTGTCATGAAGCCGGCCCAACGCATCTGGCCTCCAGTGCGTCTCCTCGGGCCGGCGTACATGGCACCAGCCTTACAAATGGTGTCCCCGGTTCGCCAGCATAGCCCAGTGCGGGTTTTTCCACGTCACCGCACTGGCAGGGCTACGGGGACCATTCAACCTGGTAAGGTTGGGCAGGCTCGGTGCTCAAGAGCGCGTGTCCTCCTTCACGGTCCGTTTTACCCGGTGCCACCTCCACGTACCAGTCCTCTGGTGGCAGCCCCCCCGCACCAGGCTGTCTCTCCGTCTTCTCTCTCCAGTTGCTCCCACCTGTCCAGCGCTGTCTGAGCTGCCTGCCTGCCCAGCGCTGTCTGAACTGTCTGCCTGCCCAGCGCTGTCTGAACTGTCAACCTGCCCAGCGCTGTCTGAACTGTCTGCCTGCCCAGCGCTGTCTGAACTGTCTGCCTGCCCAGCGCTGTCTGAACTGTCTGCCTGCCCAGCGCTGTCTGAGCTGCCTGCCTGCCTAGCGCTGTCTGAGCTGCCTCCCTGCCCAGCGCTGTCCGTCTGTCCCGAGCCGTCAGAGCTGCCCGTCTGTACTGAGTCTTCAAAGCCGCCCGTCTGTACTGAGCCTTCAAAGCCGCCCGTCTGTCCTGAGCCTTCAGAGCCTTCCGCCAGACAGGGGCCGCTAGAGCCTTCCGCCAGACAGGAGCCGCTAGAGCCTTCCGCCAGACAGGAGCAGCCAGAGCCTTCCGCCAGACAGGATCCGCCAGAGCCGTCCAGCCAGGACCAGCCAGAGCCGTCCAGCCAGGACCAGCCAGAGCCAGCCAGCCAGGATCCGCCAGGGCCACCAGCCAGCCAGGAGCTGCCAGAGCCAGCCGGCCATGATCAGCCAGAGCCGCCAGCCAGCCATGAGCAGCCAGAGCCGTCCAGCCATGAGCAGCCAGAGCCGTCCAGCCAGGACCAGCCAGAGCCGTCCAGCCATGAGCAGCCAGAGCCGTCCAGCCAGGACCAGCCAGAGCCGTCCAGCCAGGACCAGCCAGAGCCGTCCAGCCAGGACCAGCCAGAGCCGTCCAGCCAGGACCAGCCAGAGCCGTCCAGCCAGGACCAGCCAGAGCCGTCCAGCCAGTACCAGCCAGAGCCGTCCAGCCAGGATCCGCCAGAGCCAGCCAGCCAGGATCCGCCAGAGCCAGCCAGCCAGGATCCGCCAGAGCCAGCCAGCCAGGATCCGCCCCTCAGTCCGGTGTTGCCCCTCAGTCCGGTGCTGCCCCTTAGTCCGGTGCTGCCCCTTAGTCCGGTGCTGCCCCTTAATCTAGTGGGGTTAATTTGGAGGAGGCTACGGAAGAGGGGATTGACTATGGTGGGGTGGGGACCACGACCAGCGCCAGAGCCGCCACCGTGGACAGACGCCCACCCAGACCCTCCCCTAGAGTTTATGCTGGTGCGCCCGGAGTTCGCACCTTAAGGGGGGGGGGGGGGTTATGTCACATTCCTGACCTGTTTTCTTTTGTCTTGTATTTATTTAGTTGGTCAGGGCGTGAGTTGGGTGGGTTTGTCTATGTGTGATTTTCTATGTTGGGATTTTGTGTTCGGCCTGGTATGATTCTTAATCAGGGCAGCTGTCAATCGTTGTCCCTGATTGAGAATCATACTAAGGCAGCCGGGGTTTCACGTGTGTTTTGTGGGTGTTTGTATCTCGTGTCAGTGTTCGTGCCACACGGGACTGTTTTCGGTTTTGTCACGTTTGTTGTTTTTTGTATTTGTAAGTGTTCAGTTTCGTTTTGATTAAATCAATATGAGCACCAACCACTCTGCGTGTTGGTCCGATCCATGCTCCTCCTCGTCTGAGGAGGAGAACGACTATGACGACCGTTACAACTATGAAACTCTCTGGTCCGAACTTGTAATTCTATGTAACAGCATTGACAATAGTGCAGTGATTGGACACAATAACACCATGGATTTTCATTTATTGAATTAAGGATGTTAATGTCCAGACTCACATTAAGCATCTCCAATCCAAAATTAAATCTAGAATTCACTTCCTATTTTGCAACAAAGCCTCCTTCACTCATGCTGCCAAACATACCCTCGTAAAACTGACTATCCTACCGATCCTTGACTTCGGCGATGTAATTTACAAAATAGCCTCCATCACTCTACTCAGCAAATTGGATGTAGTCTATCACAGTGCCATCCGTTTTGTCACCAAAGCCCCATATACCACCCACCATTGCGACTTGTATGCTCTCGTTGGCTGGCCCTCACTACATATTCGTCGCCAAACCCACTGGCTCCAGGTTATCTATAAGTCTATGCTAGGTAAAGCCCTGCCTTATCTCAGCTCACTGGTCACCATAGCAACACCCACCCATAGTACGCGCTCCAGCAGGTATATTTCCCTGGTCACCCCCAAAGCCAATACTTCCTTTGGCCGCTTTTCCTTCCAGTTTTCTGCTGCCAATGACTGGAACGAATTGCAAAAATCACTGAAGCTGGAGTCTTATATCTCCCTCACTAACTTTAAGCATCAGCTGTCAGAGCAGCTTACCGATCACTGTACCTGTACAGCCAATCTGTAAATAGCACACCCAACTACCTCATCCCCATATTGTTACTTATCCTCTTGCTCTTTTGCCCCCCAGTATCTCTACTTACACATCTTCATCTGCACATCTATCACTCCAGTGTTAATGCTAAATTGTAATTATTTTGCCTCTATGGCCTATTTATTGCCTTACCTCCCTACTCTTCTACAGATTTTTCTATTGTGTTATTGACTGTATGTTTGTTTATGTGTAACTCTGTGTTGTTGTTTTTGTCGCACTGCTTTGCTTTATCTTGGCCAGGTGGCAGTTGTAAATGAGAACCTGTTCTCAACTGGCCTACCTGGTTAAATAAAGGTGAAATAAAATAAAAATACATTTAAAAAGCATTCATTAATTCCAAAGCTTCATATAGCAGTGTAGCTAGGACATTGGCACTCTCAGCCATGCTGTGTAATATTCTGTCTTTTTACACCTGAACATGGGAACACTACTGCAGGGGCTGTCTGTATATTAATAGTCTACCTGTGACTTCATCTGTAGCATTTGCTGTTATGCACCATAGAGAGAATAGCTACTCTAAAGGTGTTTGGGTGTTATGTGTGAGGGTGTTTGAGCATGTCTGTTTGCGTCTGAGCCGTCATCAGCCCTTTGTCTGAGTGTGTCTGGGTGTACGTGTCCCCTGCAGAGCCAGCCACTGGCAGCCAGGTCACCGTCACAGGGGGCAGGGGAATGTGTGAGGTGGCTGGGGGCCGCTGCCGGCTGAGGTGTGGGGCTGACTGTATGCTAGATGGGGGAGGTGTGGGATGTTATGCATGTCAGCGACATGAACAGAAAGAGAGCGAGACATTGCCACTATCATACTGTAGCCAATTGGATAACCGGAACAAAGGAGTGCAGAAACAGACCTGTACTTCAGCTGTGCTTGATTGAACTTGCCGAGCACAATGGAAACAACATAATAGTCCCAAAAGTGCAAATCTTTCGCACCTGGTAGCCTCAGTCAGTTGCTCAGATTATTTGAAAGAAAACAAATACCATCTGAACCCTGGTCTTTTCTACATAACAGAATAGCAGTCAGTTTGGTGGCTCATCTCATTTACTGATGGGTCATCTCCATCACAGCAGCAGAACGGATTACTCCTGACCACAGATCAGCCAGCTGTCATAAATAAGCTAATAATTAGCTCTGCGGTGAACATGATTTTGCCTCCCATTTTACCCCTGTCAAACCCTGGGCTCAGGTAGTAATTGAATAGTGAATGGACTAGGGCCACCAACTGAATCTTTCTTTGTCTCTTTGTTATGGAGCCAATCGTTTAATTCTGACCATAAATAGTTTCTGGGCCACCTGTTTTTTTTCAACAAGATCATTATTGCCAAGGGAAATTAGATATGCAGTAAGTTATACAAAACAGAACAGAATACAAGTTTGTCATTGGAAGCTGTGCAACATTCAGTCCACATACAGTTTTTGTGAGTATGTTTTTCTTGTATTCATACTTTAAAAGATCATAGTGCATACTAAATACTAATAGCTATATCCCATAAATGGGAATTGTGAATATGGTAGAAAAATGAAAAATGATAATCAGAATACATTTCACAAACATCCTTATGTGTTTGTTTAATGAATTCAGCAGAGGGATACATACACTTCCCAGCGTTTGATCCAGTTGATCAGAGGTTGTGTGTTCCCAGAAAAACAATAGATGCATCTCCGCTGCAGATGCATAAGAATGAGATATGTCCCTGGCTGATTGTACTGGCTGATTTATCCATGACTGAAGGCCAGCTAAAGTGGTTTGATATCTGATTGTACTGGCTGATTTATCCATGACTGAAGGCCAGCTAAAGTGGTTTGATATCTGATTGTACTGGCTGATTTATCCATGACTGAAGGCCAGCCAAAGTGGTTTGATATCTGATTGTACTGGCTGATTTATCCATGACTGAAGGCCAGCCAAAGTGGTTTGATATCTGATTGTACTGGCTGATTTATCCATGACTGAAGGCCAGCTAAAGTGGTTTGATATCTGATTGTACTGGCTGATTTATCCATGACTGAAGGCCAGCTAAAGTGGTTTGATATCTGATTGTACTGGCTGATTTATCCATGACTGAAGGCCAGCCAAAGTGGTTTGATATCTGATTGTACTGGCTGATTTATCCATGACTGAAGGCCAGCCAAAGTGGTTTGATATCTGATTGTACTGGCTGATTTATCCATGACTGAAGGCCAGCCAAAGTGGTTTGATATCTGATTGTACTGGCTGATTTATCCATGACTGAAGGCCAGCTAAAGTGGTTTGATATCTGATTGTACTGGCTGATTTATCCATGACTGAAGGCCAGCCAAAGTGGTTTGATATCTGATTGTACTGGCTGATTTATCCATGACTGAAGGCCAGCCAAAGTGGTTTGATATCTGATTGTACTGGCTGATTTATCCATGACTGAAGGCCAGCCAAAGTGGTCTGATATCTGATTGTACTGGCTGATTTATCCATGACTGAAGGCCAGCCAAAGTGATTTGATATTTGATTGTACTGGCTGATTTATCCATGACTGAAGGCCAGCCTAAGTGGTTTGATATCTGATTGTACTGGCTGATTTATCCATGACTGAAGGCCAGCCAAAGTGGTTTGATATCTGATTGACTACTATTGGTCTCCAAGGTTATGACATCAATTAACTCATATGGGCTGATGAATTGTTTCTTATTTTCAATTATATGTGTTCATTATTTATATTTTTCTAGTCTCATTCTGTATATTTATAGATGCCATTGATGACCCCCTATTCACCAGTATCTAGTTAACTTGTTACCTGTTACACCTGTTACACACAGGTGTCGTCTTCTTAAGTGCGTGTCTCCACTTAATTTGTTTGTACAGCACTGATGAAGGCATAGCAGCTGAAACGTATGCTCATTTTTATGTTTAGCACTTTGCACTTTCACCTTTTTGGATTCTTTCGAGCATCTTTCGATTCTTTCGAGCATTCTTTCGATTACATAAAGTACATTTTTGCATCTCCGCCGCCTTGGTTTTTTCCTGTTTATGTTTTGAGTGTGAGATCCCATTGAACTCTTTAGATGCTTTTTCTCTCGTGCACAGGCCACCATTCATTATAGTCTGAGTACGGACCCTCATACTGACTCACTGACTCATAAAAAACATGGCTTCTAGATTTCATGTAAAGTTGTCCACAGTTTAACACATTTAGGACGTGTGGTTTTACAGACGGACTTCAAAGAGCCAATGATTATCATTAATACTGCACAGTATGTCTTTTAAGTAGGTCCCGCTTATAAAATGTAACATCTCATTAATCTTGTGTGGTAGGCTGTTAGCAGTACAAAGAGAATATGTTTCTATAGTTGTCACTCAGTAAGGTGAACACATTTTGTATTAATCCAATGAGAAGAAAACTGTTTGTTACGCGGAGTGAAACAGGGAAACCCAAGAGCAGACTCAGACGAGGACACTGGGATGAAGAAACCAAGGTATTTATTGAAACACAGGGGGAAGATGAAGTGCAGGCCAGGGGAAGCTTGGGGGGTTGCAGGAAACCAGGTGCGGAGGCTGAGGCTGAAGCGAGAGGGGTTGGGACAGGGTAAGCAGGTCCGGAGGGGAATCCAAGGGAGCAGTAGAGTGGGGAATCCAGGGCAGAGTAGCAGGATGAGGAGATGTGGGACTGGAGACAGGGACCAGAGTCAGAGCGGGCAGAACTGTGTCAGGCAAGGAAAACAGGCACAACAGGATAACAGGATCGAAATAGTAACAAACGGCTAGAAACGTAGACTGACTGAGCAGAGATTACGATCTGGCAGTGTGGAAGTGGCAGGACTGAGTATTTGTAGAGGTCTTGATTATGGAACAGGTTGCAGCTGGTGGGGGCTGCTCTGACTCCAGCACACTTGTCTCCGCCGACACAATTACATCACACACACACACACACACACGCACACACACACACACACACACACACACACACACACACACACACACACACACACACACACACACACACACACACACACACACACACACACACACACACACACACACACACACACACACACAGGGAGAGGGAGAGAGCACTGGCGGAGTGGCGGCAAGTCAAGGAGACACAGGATGAGCAGTGGAGGGTGTGGCAGGCGCAGATGTAACACTGTTGAAGAACCATGATTAGCCTACCTATATTAATGACATTATAACCCATTTAACCCTATGTCATGTCATGCTATGTCCTGTATTGCGCTGCTATATCTTATGTCCTGTCCTATCTGCGTTGACTCTGTCCCTGTTCTCTCTCCGCAGGCAGCAGTCTGAGCTGAGGCAGGATAGCAGGATGCTGTGGGTGGAGTGTAGGATAGTGGACGCCCTGCGTGGGAGAAGACGGATGAGGGCCACGGCCGTCAAGCTGCCCTGCTCCTTCTGGTTCCTTCTGCTGTTCGGGGCCGGAGGCCTCGTCCTCTTCATACACCTCCAGGACCTCTCAGAGATGGTCCAGCAACAGGCTCCAGGTCAGTGGGAGATTCTACCCTATTCTACAGTCAGTTTATACTGACCTGAAGCTGGAATGGGTTGATACTATCATCAGTACTGTATGTTGTGAAAGAAGCGTGACCCACATACAAATAAACCCATATACATCTGTTCACATGCATGTACACATGTACTATACATACTGTTATTGTCAACCTGCTCCTCTATTGGATTCAAGTTTGATACGAACCATACCAAGTTTGCATACTGAAAAGGTGAAGCAATTGGTTATGAGTTATCAATGCCAGGATGTCAACTCTAAATGAGGGCGATGTCCTTGGTGGTGTACTGTGAGTGGTGATATCCTGTGAGTGGTGATATCCTTGGTGGTGCACAGTGAGTGGTGATTGGTGACATCCTGTGAGTGGTGATATCCTTGGTGTTGCACTGTGAGTGGTGATTGGTGATATCCTGTGAGTGGTGATATCCTTGGTGTTGCACTGTGAGTGGTGATTGGTGATATCCTGTGAGTGGTGATATCCTTGGTGGTGCACTGTGAGGGCCCCAGTGGTGAACACCTGCTACAGCACCACAGGACTGAGCCACACACTGAGAGATAGAGAGAGAGAGATGGAGAGAGAGAGATGGGGAGAGAGAGCTGGGGAGATAGGGCTAGGATATAGATGAGAGGGAGGAGGAGAGAGAGGGAGGGAGATAGAGGCAGACTACACAGAGAGAGATGGAGAGATGGGGGAGGCTCTATGCACCGCTGTGTGTGGGTATATCTTGTGTCACCCGTGCTGTATGTCATCCTCAGTATCAGACAGGATGAGTACTGTGTCAGCCTCTCTATCAATAAGAGGTACTTACGGAGAGTGAGAACTCTCCTGGCTCTAATATTCCACTGATTGTCAGATGCTCGTGCGGGTAATATCACACACACACACATACTGCCGAGTGATGAGTGTGTCTAACCTAGCAACTGCAGTGCTAGTGGGCCACACACACTGTAGAAATAGCAAGGTGTTTTGGCTTGTCTATTCAGAAGGAGCACCATGCCAAGTTCAATGTCATGGTGACAAGATAGTGGCATGGCCTTTTTTATTGAGGATTTTATGTCTATGAGGTGTGGTCCTTTGTAGCTCAGTTGGTAGAGCATGGCGCTTGTAACCTAGAGTAGTAGGTTCAAGTCCATACATACAGTATGTAACTTTTATGCACGCGTGACTGTAAGTTTCTTTGGATAAAAGTGTCGGGTAAATGGCATATATTATATTATTACGATAAGCACTTAATGAATTTGAAGTATTTAAACTGCTGACACACTGTACTGTAATTGTACTGTACGGGTATCCATTTTCACAGCAAAAGCAAGCATGCAAGCACTATACAGGCATTGATTTAGTTAGAAAGAAACAATGCTAATTTCACAAATAATGTATGACATATGAAGTGTTACAATGAACATTCAGTGACTTCAGTATAGCTTACACCGCTGGAAAGATAATGCTGAACTGTATCTATGCCTTAAGCTACGATGCCTCCCTTCCTCCAGAAGCTCATCTCTAATAGTGTTGAGTTTTAATACATTGGATGTCAGCTTCTATCTATCTTCCTCTCTCCACTGCTCATCGTCTTTGTCTGGCTGTGGAGTGTAGTCATAGTCAGTGGAGTGCTTTGGTCCCCCATAGTTAAGATAACACTCACAATAGCCGAACAGGAACCAGCAGTTTAACAGGATGGGCATCAGTCTCTCCTGATCTCCACAGTAACTGTTTAAGGGACAATTGACCAATCTCCTGGGGAAAAACATGGCTCAAAGTCCTAGCCGCTAGCTGAGATAAATTGCTAAAACACATTTTGGCCAGTGAGCGTTTTTCCAGCACTTAAAGCCTTACTGTCACAGTGTGGGCCAACGGCTGAGAGGAAGGTCTAGTTGTATGGTGGTGTTCCAGTAAAGGCATGTGTCTTCACTCAAACACCAATAACACATTATTGCCATCTCATTGGAACAAACCCTATTGCAAAGCAAAGTCTTTCTTCATCTGAAAAAAGGACAAGGGCCCATTGAGTGGACTGGTACAGTATTACACAACTCCACTGAGTGTCGTGACGAGGTCACCCACTATTCTCTTGTTCCAGTTAGAGTATAATTACATAGCACTAATCCATTTCTTATCCCATTTCGCCTCTGATAATCATTGCATGGAAGAGAGCATGTTAGCTTGACTCGGTTACAGTAGCTAATCTATAGAGATGCTCTGTTTACTTCAGAGGACTGCTGTGCTATGCATTGAATGGCACAAATTGAACAAAGGCACAGTGGTGTGTTTGCCAGTTATTGTCTAATTGCACTCTTACCATGCAAAGAAAATCCTACCCAACGTCCTTGACATCTTTAATGATCCATGGCTTGGCATCCACAGTGAGGAGTCGTGGTTGAAAAGCCATCTGCTTGGGGTGAAGACGATAGTGTCACTGTCTCTTTTATATGCAGCATGTCGCCAAGCAGTCAAAGAACACTTCACACATCACTGATGTGATGACATGGAGAACGAAAAATATGTACTAAGGTACGAGAGCCTGTGTACGCGTGTGTGTGTGTGTGTGTGTGTGTGTGTGTGTGTGTGTGTGTGTGTGTGTGTGTGTGTGTGTGTGTGTGTGTGTGTGTGTGTGTGTGTGTGTGTGTGTGTGTGTGTGTGTGTGTGTGTGTGTGTGTGTGTGTGTGTGCATTTTTCCTTAGATGTAGCCAGGTCTCGTTGCTGAAATATAAAACCTTTCTCTATATCAGTGGTATTCAAAGTCGGGGTCGGGGAACGACAGTGGGGTCGCCCAATTTTTTTTATAAATAAAGATTTATATATATATATATATAAACACAGTATATTTAGTACTTAGTATTTGTTAGGATCCCCAGTTAGCTGCTGCCGGGGCAGGGCTAGCCTTCCTGTGGTCCAAGCAGGAAACAACATCACAAATAAAATACATAATGTACATAAATATACACAGCACTACATTTACATTACAATTTAGCCATTCAGCAGAAGCTCCCATCCAGAGCGACCCACAGCTAGTCCATTCATCTTAAGATAGCCAGGTGAGACAACCCCATATCACAGTCGTACCCCAACCACGTATCACATGCATAATACAATACAATATGCATAAAAATGTCTGTGTCTCTTCATGGCCGGGCCGTAAGGTTTTTGAATCTGGTTTTATTGCTAGTTTGAGTTACCTGGGGTGGCAGAGTTCCATTTAGTCATGGCTCTATTTAATACTGTGCATTTCCCAGCCTCTGTTCTGGACCTAGGGACTGTGAAGAGACCTCTGGTTGAATGTCTTATGTGATACCGATGAGTGTCCGAACTGTGTGCCAACTGCTTGAACAGACAGTTCGGTACCTTCAACACATCAACACCTTGCACAAGCACCAATAGTAATGGAGTCAATCTCTCCTCAACTTTCTTTAGCGCGCACCCCGCTAACTAGCTAGCCATTTCACATCGGTTACACCAGCCTAATCTAGGGAGTTGATAGGCTTGAAGCACAGCAAAGAGCTTCTGGCAAAACGCAGGAAAGTGCTGTTTGAATGAATGCTTACGAGCCTGCTGCTGCCTACCACCGCTCAGTCAGACTGCTCTATCAAATCATAGACTTAGTTATAACATAATAACCCACAGAAATACGAGCATCCATAAGTCTAAATATTCCTGTTACATTGCACAACCTTCAATGTTATGTCATAATTTGTTACGTTTCCAATGGTGAATGAAGGAGTCAGGCGCATAGAGCAGGGTAGTTTTGAGCAAGTGGATATACTTTAATATTCCAAAATAGAATATAAACGAGACGGCTACGCCACACAACAAAAGGGCGCGTCAACATCCAGTCCACAATAAACAAGGACAAAATCCACACGAATACAAACACCACAAACAGAATAACAAGCCCGCACAAAAGCCAGCGGGCGTACTGCCCTTAAATAGCCTACCCACAAAATTAAACTCAAACAGGTGCACCCAATCAGCCCAAACTAACAGAAACAAAAAGAAGAGAATCGATGGCAGCTAGTAGGCCGGTGACGACGACCGCCGAGCGCCGCCGAACAGGAAGAGGCACCATCTTCTGCGGGATTCGTGACATAATTACGTAAAATTCTGGCAAATTAGGCGGCCCAAACTGTTGCATATATACACTGACTCTGCGTGCAATGAACGCAAGAGAAGTGACACAATTTCACCTGGTTAATATTGCCTGCTAACCTGGATTTCTTTTAGCTAAATATGCAGGTTTAAAAATATATACTCCTGTCTATTGATTTTAAGAAATGCATTGATGTTTATGGTTAGGTACACATTGGAGCAACGATACGCACCGCATCGATTATATGCAACGCAGGACATGCTAGATAAACTAGTAATATCATCAACCATGTGTAGTTAACTAGTGATTATGATTGATTGATTGATTGTTTTTTATAAGATATGTTTAATGCTAGCTAGCAACTTACCTTGGCTTCTACTGCATTCGCGTAACAGGCAGGCTCCTCGTGCAGTGCAATGTAATCAGGTGGTTAGAGCGTTGAACTAGTTAACTGTAAGGTTGCAAAATTGAATCCCCCGAGCTGACAAGGTAAAAATCTGTCGTTCTGCCCCTGAACGAGGCAGTTAACCCACCGTTCCTAGGCCGTCATTGAAAATAAGAATGTGTTCTTAACTGATTTGCCTAGTTAAATAAAGATTAAATAAAGGTGTAAAAAAAAAAGAATAATAAAATAACTAAATTTTAAAAATCAGCCAAATCGGTGTCCAAAAATACCGATTTCCGATTGTTATGAAAACTTGAAATCTGCCCTAATTAATCGGCCATTCCACTTAATTGGTCGACCTCTAATATATATATACAAGGGGAACTGTTGAACGTGAAAAACCCAGCAGCGTTGCAGTTCTTGACATAAAATGGTGCGCTTGGCACCTACTACCATAACCCTTTCAAAGGCACTTAAATAAATAAATATTTTTATTGTACCTTTATTTATACAGGTTTTTTCTCATTGAGATAATGTCTATTTTTCAAGAGAGACCTGGTCCAATGGCAGCAGGGGGAACAACGTTTCAGACAAAACAACTTACATACTGTAACGTCCTGACCAGAGTTCTTATGTGTTTTGCTTGTTTAGTGTTGGTCAGGACGTGAGCTGGGTGGGAATTCTATGTTGTGTGTCTAGTTAGTCTGTTTCTGTGTCCAGCCTAATATGGTTCTCAATCAGAGACAGCTGTCAATCGTTGTCCCTGATTGAGAATCATATATAGGTGGCTTGTTTTGTGTTGGGGATTGTGGGTGGTTGTTTCCTGTCTCTGTGTTTGTATTCTGCACCAGATAGGACTGTTTCGGTTTGCCACATTTTGTTATTTTGTTCGTTGTAAGTGTTCACTGTTTTTGTTTAATTAAACATGTTGAGCACTGGCTACGCTGTGTGTTGGTCCGATCCCTGTTTCATCCTCTCTTATAGTGAAGAGAGGGAAGGCTGCCGTTACACATACACTAACACAACTTTAAACAAAACTATAAACACACATACAGTACAACAATTACATATTACATTAAACACAAACATCTTGACTAAAAACAGCTGACCTAAAAACAATTACACTCTTTTATGATATATACATCAATCAATCGATCAAGTGTTTAAACTCCACCAACGAAACTAGATCATCACATTTTAAAGTGTTCAGGAGAGAATTCCAGGACCACGGTGCTAAGTAACTAAAACTATTTCTACCATGACCTGTTCTAATTTTTGGTACTGTTAGAAGCAAATCAGAATGGGACCGTAATTGATATTTATTTACTGACCTGACTAAAAAAGAACAGAGATAAAATGGCCTTTTACCCAATATGGCCTTATAAATCAGTGTATACCAGTGTTTAAGCCTACGCAAGGTCAATGACGACCAGCCAACAGCGCTGTAGAGATCACAATGATGTGTTAGACGTTTCTGATTTGTAATGAACCTGAGGGCTGCATGATAAACTGAATCAAGTGCTCTCAGGGTAGTGGCTGAGGCCTGCATATATATAACATCACTAAATCTAAAACCGACAGTAATGTACATCGTACCAGCTCCTTCCTGGCCTCAAAAGAAAAACAACCTTATGCCGGTAATAAAATCCTATTTTCAGCTTGAGCTTCCTTATCAAGTTCTCTACATGCACAGTGAAGCTCAGCTTATCATCAACCCACACACCCAAATATTTATAAACTTTAACTTGCTCTATAGTATGTCCAGCCAATGTAGCAATGACATGATTTGTAACATGCCTGCCATTTGAAAATACCATGCATTTTGTTTTACCCGAATTTAGAATCAGCTTTAAATCATACATATTCTGTTGTATGATGTTAAATGCTCTTTGGGCATTTTCAAAAGATAAAGATAAACTACCACTGTCACGTTCCTGACCTGTTTTCCTTTGTTTTGTATTCATTTTAGTTGGTCAGGGCGTGAGTTGGGTGGGTTTGTCTATGTTTGTATTTCTATGTGGGGTTTTGTGTTCGGCCTGGTATGATTCTCAATTAGAGACAGGTGTGTATTGTTTGTCTCTAATTGAGAGTCATACAAAGGCAGCCAGGGTTTCACTGGTGTTTTGTGGGTGTTTGTTCCTGTGTCCTCACAGGACAGTTGAAGGTTAGTCACGTTTGTTGTTTTGTAGTTTGTAGTGTCTTGTTTGCTGTTTTTTCATTAAAAGATGGCTTATTTCCCTCAATCCGCATCTTGGTCCTATCCATGCTCCTCCTCGTCTAAGGGGGAGAACAACATTGACTGCCTTTACAGAAACACCCACCACAACAGGACCAAGCGGATTGAGGAGAGAGAGAAAGAACTAAAGCAATGGAGAGAAGAGGAATGGAGTTGGGAGCAAATTTTCAATGGAGAAGAACCCTGGGCTAAGGTGGGAGAGAATCGCCGCTCTCGGGAGGAGAAGAAGGCAGCCACAGCCCAGGAGCGCAGGTATGAAGGTACGCGGCTAGCACGGAAGCCCGAGAGGCTCACCCAAAAATTTCTTGGGGGGGGGCTAAAGGGGAGTGTGGCGAAGCCGGGTTGGATACCTGAGCCAACTCCCCGGGCTTGCCGTGGAGTAAGAGGGCGTCGTACTGGTCAGACACCGTGTTATGCGGTAAAGCGCACGGTGTCCCCAGTACGCGTGCTTAGCCCAGTGCGGGCTATTCCACCTTGCCGCACTGGGAGGGCTAGGTTGGGCATCGAGCCGAGTGCCATGAAGCCGGCCCAACGTATCTGGTCTCCAGTACGTCTCCTCGGGCCGGTGTACATGGCACCAGCCTTACAGGTGGTGTCCCCGGTTCGCCTGCATAGCCCAGTGCGGGCTATTCCACCTCGCCGCACTGGCAGGGCTACGGGGTCCATTCAACCTGGTAAGGTTGGGGAGGCTCGGTGCTCAAGAGCACATGTCCTCCTTCACGGTCCGGTATATCCGGCGCCACCTTCCCACCCCAGCTCAGTACCACCAGTGCCTACACCACGCACCAGGCTTCCAGTGCATCTCCAGAGCCCTGTTCCTCTTCCACGTACTCTCCCTATGGTGCGTGTCTCCAGCCCGGTGCCTCCAGTTCCGGCACCACGCACCAAGCCTCCTGTGCGTCTCCAGAGCCCTGGACGCACTGTTCCTTCTCCCCGCACTCGCCCTGAGGTGCGTGCCCTCAGCCCGGTACCTCCAGTTCCGGTACCACGCACCAGGCCTAGAGTGCGCCACGAGAGTCCAGTGTGCCCTGTTCCTGTTCCCCGCACTCGCCCTGAGGTGCGTGCCCTCAGCCCGGTACCTCCAGTTCCGGTACCACGCACCAGGCCTATAGTGCGTCTCAGCCGGCCAGAGTCTGCCGTCTGCCCAGCGGTGCCTGAACGGTCCGTCTGCCCAGCTCCGTCTGAGCCATCTGTCTGCCCAGCGCCGTCTGAGCCATCTGTCTGCCCAGCGCCGTCTGAGCCATCTGTCTGCCCAGCGCCGTCTGAGCCATCTGTCTGCCCAGCGCCGTCTGAGCCATCTGTCTGCCCAGCGCCGTCTGAGCCATCTGTCTGCCCAGCGCCGTCTGAGCCATCTGTCTGCCCAGCGCCGTCTGAGCCATCTGTCTGCCCAGCGCCGTCTGAGCCATCTGTCTGCCCAGCGCCGTCTGAGCCATCTGTCTGCCCAGCGCCGTCTGAGCCATCTGTCTGCCCAGCGCCGTCTGAGCCATCTGTCTGCCCAGCGCCGTCTGAGCCATCCGTCTGCCCAGCGCCATCTGAGTCATCCGTCTGCCACGAGCCATTAGAGCCGCCCGTCTGTCCCGAGCCAGTAGAGCCGTCCGTCAGTCAGGAGCCGCTAGAGCCGTCCGCCAGTCAGGAGCTGCCAGAGACGCCCGCCAGTCAGGAGCTGCCAGAGACGCCCGCCAGTCAGGAGCTGCCAGAGACGCCCGCCAGTCAGGAGCTGCCAGAGACGCCCGCCAGTCAGGAGCTGCCAGAGACGCCCGCCAGTCAGGAGCTGCCAGAGACGCCCGCCAGTCAGGAGCTGCCAGAGACATCCGACAGTCCGGAGCTGCCCTACAGTCCGGAGCTGCCCTACAGTCCGGAGCTGCCCTACAGTCCGGAGCTGCCGTACAGTCCGGAGCTGCCCTACAGTCCGGAGCTGCCACTCAGCCCGGACCTGCTGGAGTCCCTCAGCCAGGACCTGCCGGAGTCCCTCAGCCAGGACCTGCCGCCCCTTATCCCGGTGCTGGTCCTTATCCCGGTGCTGCCCCTTGTCGCGGTGCTGCCCCTTGTCCCGGTGCTGCCCCTTGTCCCGGTGCTGCCCCTTGTCCCGGTGCTGCCCCTTATCCCGGTGCTGCCCCTTATCCCGGTGCTGCCCCTTATCCCGGTGCTGCCCCTTCATTTAGGTGGGGTTAGTGGGAGGGTGGTCATTGGGAGGGGGATAAAGAAGCGGGGATTGATTATGGTGGGGTGGGGACCTCGTCCACCGCCAGAGCCGCCACCGTGGACAGACGCCCACCCAGACCCTCCCCTAGACTTTGTGCTGGTGCGCCCGGAGTTCGCACCTTAAGGGGGGGGTTCTGTCACGTTCCTGACCTGTTTTCCTTTGTTTTGTATTCATTTTAGTTGGTCAGGGCGTGAGTTGGGTGGGTTTGTCTATGTTTGTATTTCTATGTGGGGTTTTGTGTTCGGCCTGGTATGATTCTCAATTAGAGACAGGTGTGTATTGTTTGTCTCTAATTGAGAGTCATACAAAGGCAGTCAGGGTTTCACTGGTGTTTTGTGGGTGTTTGTTCCTGTGTCCTCACAGGACAGTTGAAGGTTAGTCACGTTTGTTGTTTTGTAGTTTGTAGTGTCTTGTTTGCTGTTTTTTCATTAAAAGATGGCTTATTTCCCTCAATCCGCATCTTGGTCCTATCCATGCTCCTCCTCGTCTAAGGGGGAGAACAACATTGACTGCCTTTACAACCACCACTTGAATAAAGAACTGTATCATCTGCATAAAAATGAACATCCGCTGTTTCAATAAGATCCCCAATGTTGTTGATATACAAAATTAACAACAGTGGGCCCAAAATAGAACCTTGCGGAACACCTGAGCACACCTCTAAGGACTCAGAATTACAACCATCCGCCATTACACATTGTGTACGATTTGATAGGTAATTTATAATCCAATCTAGAGCATGACCAGTAATTCCACAACATTTTAACCTTTGCACTAACACAGCGTGGTCTACGGTGTCAAAAGCCTTCGACAAATCAATAAAAACAGACACACAGTGTAACTTCTTATCAAGAGCACAGTGGATGTAATTTAAAACCTTCAATGTTGCTGAAACAGTGCTGTGGCCAGACCTAAAACCTGATAGCAAGTTATGGATTTGAAGGTAGTGTCATTAAATTTGCGGTGGGTTGGGGTCGCAAGAAATTCTTGCAACAAAAATGGGGTGCCCAGAAATGATTTTAGAGAAAATGGGGTCCCCTCTGAAAAAGTTTGAATATCACTGCTCTATATGATCTACCTGTGGAATGACTGTGGATGTATGTACAACTACCCTCTCATCTGGTCAACAACAACCCTCCCTCCATCTCTCCATCAATACCTCTTCACATGGGGACCACAAGGAACAGTGCATATTGTTTCAAGCTGAAAGGTAGAATTTGATCTCACCCCACCAGAGGTCCAGTAATCCTTTAAGCCGGTCATTCTGTTTGCGAGTCTAATTTAGCCGTCTCTTAATGTAATTAAATTGTGCTGATGACCTAGCGTGGAGAGAGGGGCTGAGCAGCAATATTTCCATGCAAATCCACTCCAATGGATGTTTGGGTAAAGAAAATATATTATATGACCTTATTATTTCCTCTCCATCCTTTGCTTGTCCACCTCACAAAGCTCCCTTAACAACAACTACTTGTGTAGACCTGGCACCATCCACTCTCACTGCACTCCACTCCATCCCACCCAGTTCAGTGCATTGGAAATTAATTAATTAGTCACTCAGTCATTTTACACAACCTTAAGTGCCATGTACCCCTGACCTTTGACATAGTAGGGAAACCCTGTATCTGGGGATTTGGTGAGAAAACAGAACTTAATTGAAACAGTGAAACCATACAGTAGAATACGAGTTTTCTGCTGGCCGGTTTTGTCCCTGGATCACATGACGATGTGGATGGTTATCTGGAGGGATAGCCTATTATGGTCTGGCAGAACATGCTGAAATCTGAACCATCCAAGTGGCCTTGATAGCTGAAACTCTGAAACCCTGGATACAGTAGCCTACCTTTGCGTAAGTAGGTATTTAGTAGGTAGATATTTATCTAGGTACTCAGTAGGTATTGTAGGTATTCATTGCCCACATTGCCAACTCAGTCTGCTAACCTACTAGGGTATCACAATTTCTCCGTGGCAACACCAAGGTCATGTGGTGTTCTATTAACATCAATCCCCGGTGGTCATGTTCTAGGCTCTCTGGTCTGAACATAATCTGTTTTCCAAAGCCATCTGATCCCACAACCAATGGCTGCCAATATGTTTCCACATTTATTTTTTTCTCCACTTTCTTCCATTACAGTGAACGGCTCATGTCCAGAAAAATACAATGTTATCCCTACAGCAATTAATGCTATACTATTACTCTACCAAAAGACTAAAAGACATTTACTGTACTTTAATATGCAAGAGAGGCATATTATTATTTGGCTTTTGCCAGTTGTGTTTTTACTGCACAGACTTGAGAGAATGCTCTCTGTGTGTTGGAAAATATAGTCAGTGTGAGACACAGCCACAAATCATATTAGTTCAGCACTGAGTCTTGGGCGAGCGTTACATCTCCCCTGAACCATTCCTCAGTCCTGGACATAAAACACTTCAAAACAGCTGATCTGGTGCTATCCAGTAAGCCATGAAATACAAAATGCAGCCCAGATCAGAAAGCATCCACATGAGACAGAGGAAGCTAAATTTACCAGTGGATAGGGAAACAAAAAAAGCAGATGCTCTGGTCTTTCCCTTTCAACTGTAGTGCAAAGGTCAAGATGCATCTTTTGAGTCCATGGGCAGCTGGCAGCATGCCAGTTTTGAAGGACCTCGGATCAATAATATATTTTTGTATTAATGATGATAATTATGATAATTGTATAATAATAATTTTATTAATGATAATTAATTTTTGAGGGTAACGCAGTTAGGGTCTCAACTTACGGTTGCGAGTTAAAATAATAGAATACTCAAGGTGCAATTTCAAAATATGGTTGTGCATAAGCACTTTTTCTCTTGTTATGTCAGTCACTGACAGTCACTTAATTATACCACGTCAGCAAAAATGTTGTTGATTGTTAGCTGACAGATGAGACCAGCGACGAGCTGTGCTAGTGGGGGGTGTCCGCCTAGCCTTTCTCCAAGTGCACGCTGGGCTGTGTTCAAAAACTCCAAAAGGCGCTCAACATACCCAATCTGCCACATGCTGTGTCACTCTAACCCCAGAGCCAAGGGTGGGCCGTACTGTACACTGTCCTGCTGCAGCACAGCGAGAACTCCTTCAGTGACCAAAGCCTCAAACACACAGATTTGAGCAGAAATCTCACGGAGGCAATTGTTCTAGAACTCTTTTCAGAGCATCCTGGTGCATTTACTGTTTACAAACTTGTCATTGCAGTTGTGGAGGCCTTGGACAGAAGTCAATACCATATAACTCAGAGTTTGTACTCGATTAAAATACAGTCTCTCACAATTGATCTACCTTCATCCACTGCAGTGCAAATTCAATGCAGAGCTTTTTGGGAGGGAAAAAATGAGATATTTGGCATCTCCACTGCAGCACAAAAATAATAATGAGATCATGTTTTTTGGGTAATTAGAATTAACAGGTGAGTTGGCTGAGCCACAGACGACAGACCGACAGACAGACATACAGAGTCTAACCCCCACATTCGCTGATTAAAGACGGCACTCTGCCACTCAATATGACAAGGCCCTGGCCATCAGTGTCCCTAGTCATTCCCTTATCTGTCTGACAGAAATCCTCCGTTTCCGCTCCTCTGCTCTCCATCCCGAGAAAGAGACAGTCTCCCTCCTCTCGCCATGGAAGCACCAAATAAACAGGATGGGATTGGTTAAGGCCTGGTAATGAGCAGCAACATGAATATACATGTCTAATATTGGAGCCAAAACAGCCATCCATTCCCAGCACTCCCTCTCCCTAACCAACTGAAGAACAGCCCTTTTTCCCCATCACCAAACCAACAGCAGAATACAAGAACGATTTCAAAAAGAATACTTATTTTTTTCAATACACTTTCCCTTATGTTTTGTGGGATTTTTTGCATGAGAGTTTGATTAAAAAGTAATCAAAGGTAGAACAGCAGGTAAAGTAGGACTGGGAAGCGGTAGGTAGGTATAGGTTCTGACAGTCACAAGGAAGGCACCACACAGAGCAGATTTAATAAGTACTGGAAGGGAGGGCCTGAGTTGCGTAACAACCCTGATTTTTCCTCAGACGGGACTGTCTTCTTCTTATGAGGCTGTTGTTCTCCTCAAAGTTTAATTACTATCAGAAAGCTTGTCTTTACCGTAACACGCACCTCAGAAAGCTCACAGCGAGAACACTTGTCTTTACCACTGCAAAGTCTTCAGAGTTCCTCGTAGTCAAAAACGTGTGAGAGGAGCTCTCTGCAGCCAGCATCTCCCAGCAGGCTGGAGACAGGCTGTGAAAACCAGTCACAGACACAGAGACAGGTAAGAAGGGCATTCTATGCCATCAAAAGGAACATAACTTTCGACATACCAATTAGGATCTGGCTAAAAATACTTGAATCAGTTATAGAACCCATTGCCCTTTATGGTTGTGAGGTCTGGGGTCTGCTCACCAACCAAGAATTCACAAAATGGGACAAACACCAAATTGAGACTCTGCATGCAGAATTCTGCACAAATATCCTCTGTGTACAACGTAGAACACCAAATAATGCATATAGAGCAGAATTAGGCCCATACCCGCTAATTATCAAAATCCAGAAAAGAGCCGTTAAATTCTACAACCACCTAAAAGGAAGCGATTCCCAAACCTTCCATAACAAAGCCATCACCTACAGAGAGATGAACCTGGAAAAGAGTCCCCTAAACAAGCTGGTCCTGGGGCTCTGTTCACAAACACAAACACACCCCACAGAGCCCCAGGACAGCAACACAATTAGACCCAACCAAATCATGAGAAAACAAAAAGATAATTACTTGACACATTGGAAAGCATTAACAAGAAAACAGAGCAAACTAGAATGCTATTTGGCCCTAAAAAGAGAGTACACAGTGGCAGAATACCTGACCACTGTGACTGACCCAAACTTAAGGAAAGCTTTGACTATGTACAGACTCAGTGAGCATAGCCTTGGTATTGAGAAAGGCCACCGTACGCAGACCTGGCTCTCAAGAGAAGAAAGGCTATGTGCACACTGCCCGCAAAATGAGGTGGAAACTGACCTGCACTTCCTAACCTCTTGCCCAATGTATGACCATATTAGAGACACATATTTCCCTCAGTTTCCACAGATCCACAAAGAATTCGAAAACAACCCCGATTTTGATAAACTCCCATATCTACTGGGTGAAATACCACAGTGTGCCATCACAGCAACAAGATTTGGAACCTGTTGCCACAAGAAAAGGTCAAGCAGTGAAGAACAAACACCATTGTAAATACAACCCATATTTAGGCTTATTTATTTTCCCTTTTGTACTTTAACCATTTGTACATCGTTACAACACTGTATATGTACATAATATAACATTTGTAATGTCTTTATTCTTTTGGAACTTCTGTGAGTGTAATGTTTACTGTTCACTTTTATTGTTTATTTCACTTTTGTATATTATCTACTTCACTTGCTTTGGCAATGTTAACATATGTTTCCCATGCCAATAAATCCCCTTGAATTGAATTGACAAGCACAGGGAGGGAGGGAGGGAGGGAGGGAGGGAGGGAGGGAGGGGAGAGGAGAGGTATAGAGAAATACACCTTATAATAGCCACTGCTCTCACCAAGAACACATCCTGGGAAACCAAGTCGAGCTGTATATGGAAAACATTAATAATGCCAGTGTTCAAGGTCTCTACACCATTGCCTAGAATATCATATTTGATCTGCTAAACAGGGGAAATCATTAACTAAATAACATGTTGTTAGTGAGGATCATGAAAAAGTAGCTGCTAAATGTGACCCATATATTGCACTTTGCAAATAAAAGCTTTTGTTGTGTAAATGTTTCCACACTGATACTAACCTACTGTTTTTAAAATTAGGAAGATCTTGTTCGATATTATCAAAATCTGCATGAGGAGCATTACAATGACCTTGAAGCCTAGTTTCCATATAAATAACTATAGAATAGAATACATTGTAGAATAATAGTGAAGACATCATAACTATGAAATAACACATGGTATTTTATATTATGGATTCTTCAAAGTAGCCACCCTTTGCCTTGATGACAGCTTTGCACTCTCTTGGCATTCTCTCAACCAGCTTCACCTGGAATGCTTTTCCAACAGTCTTGAAGGAGTTCCCACATATGCTGTGCAGTTGTTTGCTGCTTTTCCTTCACTCTGCGGTCCAACTCATCCAAAACCATCTCAATTGGGATGAGGTCGGGGGATTGTGGAGGCCAGATCATCTGATGCAGCACTCCATCACTCTCCTTCTTGGTCAAATAGCCCTTACACAGCCTGGAGGTGTGTTGGGTCATTGTCCTGTTGAAAAACAATGTATAGTCCCACCAAGCGCAAACCAGATGTGATGGCGTATCGCTGCAGAATACTAGTTAAGTGTGCCTTGAATTCTAAATAAATCACTGAGAGTGTCACCAGCAAAGCACCCCCACAGCATCACACCTCCTCCTCCATGCTTCACGGTGGGAACCACACATGCAGAGATAATCCGTTCACCTACTCTGCGTCTCACAAAGACCCGGCAGTTGGAACCAAAAATCTCACATTTGGACTCATCAGACCAGATTTCCACCGGTCTAATGTCCATTGCTCGTGTTTCTTGGCCCAAGCAAGTCTCTTCTTCTTATTGGTGTTTTCTTAGTAGTGGTTTCTTTGCAGCAATTCGACCACGAAGGCCTGATTCACGCAGTCTTCTCTGAACAGTTGATGTTGAGATGTGTCTGTGTCACGATCGTGTGGAGGATTGACGGACCAAAACGCAGCATTAGGAAAATAAGCCATCTTCCTTTTTATTATGAAGAAGGAGAACCGAAAACAAAACACTATTACAAAACTAACAAAACAAACAAACGACCGTGAAGCTATGAACGTAGTGCACATACATGCTACAACCGTATAACATAGACATATACAATGACCCACAAACAGCTAAAGCCTATGGCAGCCTTAAATATGGTTCCCAATTAGAGACAACCGAAACCAGCTGTCTCTAATTGAGAACCCATTCAGGCAACCATAGACTTTCATAGAAAACTACACACCCATAGACACAGCTAGATACATACACTCAACACAAACCCATACACTACCACCAACACCACCTCTACCATATAAATACCCCCAAACACACACATACCCCATGTCACACCCTGACCTAACTAAAATAATAAAGAAAACAAATAATACTAAGGCCAGGGCGTGACAGTCTGTTACTTGAACTCTGTGAAGCATTTATTTGCGCTGCAATCTGAGGCTGGTAACTCTAACATGCTGACCACACACCTCGCGTCGTGTGCGCGAGTGTTGCAAATAAAATTTAAACATACATGTTATTCAATTATTGCACCGACATTGCTCTTGTGTTGCCAAGTGCTAAAATCGAAGTCAGAACTATGTGTGACGCTAAACGCGGTGCAAGTTCTGCATCTCCCATCTCCTCATTGGTTTATAGAAGCAGAAACCCACGTGCCATCTCCTCATTGGTTATACCCACGTAGGTGATTGAAAGATGAACTGAGTTCGGTTGGTCATCGTGGTAACTATGAAAGTTAGATGTCAGTCGCCATATAAAGTCCAAAGGATAAAAAATCTGGAAGGAGGAGAGATGACCAGAAATGATTCAGTTGGCTTTTTCATGTGTGGATTAAATGTCGGAGTAGAAGACCTTGTGCATTTCAGGTAAAATAACAACTCAACGTTTATATCCCAGGACAAATTAGCTAGCAACTGCAAGCTAGGTAGTTAAATTGCCATAAATGTTTAATGCTTTTCGACCTGTCCCCAAAATAATATAATTAGTTCAGAGTTTGTTTTGATATTTCAACCTGCGTGTCGTGATCGTGTTTGGTGTGGGGGGACAAAATCAATTTGCGCACGATGGTGCATGATGGCGCACGCGCGCGGCCAGTTTGGGTACGGTGTAATGAATGTATCCTCTGCAGCAGAGGTAACTCTAGTTCTTCCTTTCCTGTAGCGGTCCTCATGAGAGCCAGTTTTATTATAGCGCTTTATGGTTTTTGCGACTGCACTTGAAGAAACTTTCAAAGTTCTTGAAATTTTACGTATTGACTGAACTTCATCTTAAAGTAAGGACTGTCGTTTCTCTTTGCTTATTTGAGCTGTTCTTGCCATAATATGAACTTGGTTTTATACCAAATAGGGCCATCTTCTGTATACCACCCCTACCTTGTCACAACACAACTGATTCGCTAGAAGGCATTAAGAAGGAAATAAATACCACAAATTAACTTTTAACAAGGCACACCTTAATTTAAATGCATTCCAGGTGACTACCTCATGAAGCTGGTTGAGAGAATGCCAAGAGTGTGCAAAGCTGTCATCAAGTCAAAGGGTGGCTACTTTGAAGAATCTCAAATATAAAATATAGTTTGATTTGTTTAACACTTTTTTGGTTACTACATTATTCCATATGTGTTATTTCATAGATTTGATGTCTTTATTATTATTCTACAATGTAGAAAATATTAACAATAAATAAAAACCCTGGAATGACTAGGTTTGTCCAAACTTTTGACTGGTGCTGTACATACAGTTGAAGTCAGAAGTTTACATACACTTGGGAGGTGGGAGTCATTAAAACTTGTTTTTCAACCACTCCACAGATTTCTTGTTAACAACTATAGTTTTGGCAAGTCTGTTGGGACATCTACTTTGTGCATGACACAAGTAATTTTTCCAACAATTGTTTACATACATATTATTTCACGTATAATCCACTGTATCACAATTCCAGTGGGTCAGAAGTTTACATACACTAAGTTGACTGTGCCTTTAAACAACTGTGCCTTTAAACAGAAAATGATGTCATGGTTTTAGAAGCTTCTGATAGGCTAATTGACATCATTTGAGTAAATTGGAGGTGTACCTGTGGATGTATTTCAAGGCCTACCTTCAAACTCAGTGCCTCTTTGCTTGACATCATGGGGAAATCAAAAGCTATCAGCTAAAATTGTAGACCTCCACAAGTCTGGTTCATCCTTGGGAGCAATTTCCAAACGCCTGAAGGGATCACGTTCATCTGTACAAGCAATAGTACGCAAGTATAAACACCATCGGACCACGCAGCCGTCATACCGCTCAGGAAGGAGACGTGTTCTGTTTCCTAGAGATGAACGTACTTTGGTGCAAAAAGAGCAAATCAATCCCAGAACAACAGCAAAGGACCGTGTGAAGATGCTGGAGGAAACAGGTACAAAAGTATCTATATCCACAGTAAACAATTCCTATATCGACATAACCTGAAAGGCCGCTCAGCAAGGAAGAAGCCACTGCTTCAAAACCGCCATAAAAAAAAACAGACTACGGTTTGCAACTGCACATGGAGACAAAGATCGTACTTTTTGGAGAAATGTCCTCTGGTCTGATGAAACAAAAATAGAACTGTTTGGCCATAATGACCATCGTTATGTTTGGAGGAAAAAGGGGGATGCTTGCAAGCCGAAGACCACCATCCCAACCGTGAAGCACGGGGGTGGCAGCATCATGCTGTGGGGGTGCTTTGCTACAGGAGGGACTGGTGCACTTCACAAAATAGATGGCATCATGAGGCAGGCAAATTATGTGGATATATTGAAGCAGCATCTCAAGACACCAGTCAGGAAGTTAAAGCTTGGTCGCAAATGGGTCTTCCAAATGGACAATGACCCCAAGCATACTTCCAAAGTTGTGGCAAAATGGCTTAAGGACAACAAATTCAAGGTATTGGAGTTGCCATCACAAAGCCCTGAGCTCAATCCTATAGAAAAGTTGTGGGCAGAATTGAAAAAGCATGTGCGAGCAAGGAGGCCTACAAACCTGACTCAGTTACACCAGCTCTGTCAGGAGGAATGGGCCACAATTCACCCAACTTATTGTGGGAACCTTGTGGAAGGCTACCCGAAACGTTTAACAATTTAAAGGCAACACTGCCAAATACTAATTGAGTGTATGTAAATTTATGACCCACTAGGAATGTGATGAAATAAATTAAAGCTGAAATAAATAATTATCTCTACTATTATTCTGACATTTTACATTCTTAAAATACAGTGGTGATCCTAACGGCACAAAAGACAGGGAATTTTTACTAGGATTACATGTCAGGAATTGTGAAAAACTGAGTTGAATGTATTTGGCTAAGGTGTATGTAAACTTCAGACTTCAACTGTAAGTAAAAACTGTAACTCTGTCACTCAGGATTTGGCCTTGTAGATTTGGCCTTGTGTTTTAGGTTATTGCCCTGTTGAAAGGTGAATTCATCTCCCAGTGTCTGTTTTTAAAGCAAACTGAACCAGATTTTGCCTGTGCATCTCATATGTATATACTGTACTCTATACCACCTACTGCATCTTGCCATCTTTATGTAATACATGTATCACTAGCCACTTAATATAATGTTTACATATCCTACATTACTCATCTCATATGTGTATACTGTACTCGATACCATCTACTGCATCTTGCCTATGCCATTCTGTACCATCACTCATTCATATATCTTTATGTACATATTCTTCATCCCTTTACACTTGTGTGTATAAGGTAGCTGTTGTGAAATTGTTAGGTTAGATTACTCGTTGGTTATTACTGCATTGTCGGGAACTAGAAGCATAAGCATTTCACTACACTCGCATTAACATCTGCTAACCATGTGTATGTGACAAATAAGATTTGATTTGATTTGATAAACAAACGTACAGTCAATAACACAATAGAAAAATCTGTGTACAGTGTGTGCAAATGAAGTAAGGAGGTAAGGCAAGAAATAGGCCATAGTGGCAAAGTAATTACAGTTTAGCAATTAACACTGGAGTGATAGATGTGCAGGTGAGGATGTGCAAGTAAAAATACTGGTGTGCAAAAGAGCAGAAAAACAGAAACAAATATGGGATGAGGTAGGTAGTTGGTTGGATTGGCTATTTACAGATGGGCTGTGTACAGCTGCAGCGATTGGTAAGCTGCTCTGACAGCTGATTCTTAAAGTTAGTGAGGGAGATATAAGTCTCCAACTTCAGTGATTTTTGCATTTTGTTCCAGTCATTGGCAGCAAAGAACTGGAAGGAAAGGCGGCCAAAGGAGGTGTTGGCTTTGGGGATGACCAGTGACATATACCTGCTGGAGCGCGTGCTACGGGTGTTGATATGGTGACCAGTGAGCTGAGATAAGGCGGGGCTTTACCTAGCAAAGACTTATAGATGATCTGGAGCCAGTGGGTTTGGCGACGAATCTGTAGCGAGGACCAGCTAACGAGAGCATACAGGTCGCAGTGGTGGGTATTATATGGGGCTTTGGTGATAAAATGGATGGCACTGTGATAGACTGCATCCAATTTGCTGAGTAGAGTGTTGGAGGCTATTTGGTAAATGACATCGCCGAAGTCAAGGATCTGTAGGATAGTCAGTTTTACGAGGGTATGTTTGGCATTATAAGTGAAGGAGGCTTTGTTGCGAAATAGGAAGCCAATTCTAGATTTAATTTTGGATTGGAGATGCTTAGTATGAGTCTGGAAGGAGAGTTTACATTCTAGCCAGACACCTAGGTATTTATAGTTGTCCACATATTCTAAGTTAGACCCGTCCAGAGTAGTGATGCTATTCGGGCGGGAGGGTGCGGGCAGCGATCAGTTGAAGAGCATGCATTTCATTTTACTAGCATTTAAGAGCAGTTGGTGGCCACGGAAGGAGTGTTGTAGGGCATTGAAGCTCGTTTGGAGGTTTGTTAACACAGTGTTCAAAGAAGAGCCAGATATATACAGAATGGTGTCATCTGCGTAGAGGTGAATCAAAGAATCACCCGCAGCAAGAGCGACATCCTTGATATATACTGAGAAGAGAGTAGGCACAAGAATTGAACCCTGTGGCACCCCCATAGAGACTGCCAGAAGTCCAGACAACAGGCCCTCCGATTTGACACACTGAACTCTATCTGAGAAGTAGTTAGTGAACCAGGCGAGGCAGTCATTAGAGATACCAAGGCTGTTGACTCTGCTAATAAGAATACGGTGATTGACAGTCGAAAGCCTTGGCCAGGTTGATGAAGACAGCTGCACAGTACTGTCTTTTATCGATGGCAGTTATGATATCGTCTAGGACCTTGAGCGTGGCTGAGGTGCACCCATGACGGACTCGGAAACCGGATTGCATAGCGGAGAAGGTACGGTGGGATTTGAAATGGTCGGAGATCTGTTTGTTCACTTGGCTTTTGAAGACTTTAGAAAGGCAGGGCAGGATGGATAAAGGTCTGTAACATTTTGGGTCTAGAGTGTCTCCCCCTTTGAAGAGGGGGATGACCATGGCCGATTTCCAATCTTTAGGAATCTCCGACAATATCAAAGAGAGGTTGAACAGACTAGTAATAGGGGTTGCAACAATGGCGGCGGATCATTTTAGGAAGAGAGGGTCCAGATTGTCTAGCCCGGCTGATTTGTAGGGATCCAGATTTTGCAGCTCTATCAGAAAATCAGCTGTCTGGATTTGGATGAAGGAGAAGCGGGGGGGGGCTTGGACCAGTTGCTGCGGGGGGTGCAGAGCTGTTGGCCGGGGTTGGGGTAGCCAGGTGGAGAGCATGGCCAACCGTAGAGAAATGCTTATTGAAATTCTTGATTATCATGGATTTATTGGTGGTGACAGTGTTTCCTAGCCTCAGTGCAGTGGGCAGCTGGGAGTAGGTGCTCTTACTCTCCACGGACTTTACAGTGTCCCAAAGCTTTTTGGAATTAGTGCTGCCGGAAGCAAATTTCTGTTTGAAAAAGGTAGCCTTGCTTTCCTAACTGACTGTGTACAGTGGGGAGAACAAGTATTTGATACACTGCCGATTTTGCAGGTTTTCCTACTTACAAAGCATGTAGTTGTCTGCAATTTTTTATCATAGGTACACTTCAACAGTGAGAGACGGAATCTAAAACAAAAATCCAGAAAAACACATTCTATGATTTTTAAGTAATTAATTTGCATTTTATTGCATGACATAAGTATTTGATACATCAGAAAAGCAGAACTTAATATTTGGTACAGAAACCTTTATTTGCAATTACAGAGATCATACGTTTCCTGTAGTTTTTTACCAGGTTTGCACACACTGCAGCAGGGATTTTGGCCCACTCCTCCATACAGACCCTCTCCAGATCCGTCAGGTTTCGGTGCTGTCGCTGTGCAATACGGACTTTCAGCTCCCTCCAAAGATTTTCTATTGGGTTCAGGTCTGGAGACTGGCTAGGCCACTCCAGGACCTTGAGATGCTTCTTACGGAGCCACTCCTTAGTTGCCCTGGCTGTGTGTTTCGGGTCGTTGTCATGCTGGAAGACCCAGCCACGACCCATCTTCGATGCTCTTACTGAGGGAAGGAGGTTGTTGGCCAAGATCTCGCGATACATGGCCCCATCCATCCTCCCCTCAATACGGTGCAGTCGTCCTGTCCGCTTTGCAGAAAAGCATCCCCAAAGAATTATGTTTCCACCTCCATGCTTCACGGTTGGGATGGTGTTCTTGGGGTTGTACTCATCCTTCTTCTTCCTCCAAACACGGCGAGTGGAGTTTAGACCAAAAAGCTCTATTTTTGTCTCATCAGACCACATGACCTTCTCCCATTCCTCCTCTGGATCATCCAGATGGTCATTGGCAAACTTCAGACGGGCCTGGACATGCGCTGGCTTGAGCAGGGGGACCTTGCGTGCGCTGCAGGATTTTAATCCATGACGGCATAGTGTGTTACTAATGGTTTTCTTTGAGACTGCCGTGTAGTTCTGGGCTGATCCCTCACCTTCCTCATGATCATTGATGCCCCACGAGGTGAGATCTTGCATGGAGCCCCAGACCGAGGGTGATTGACCGTCATCTTGAATTTCTTCCATTTTCTAATAATTGCGCCAACAGTTGTTGCCTTCTCACCATGCTGCTTGCCTATTATCCTGTAGTCCATCCCAGCCTTGTGCAGGTATACAATTTTATCCCTGATGTCCTTACACAGCTCTCTGGTCTTGGCCATTGTGGAGAGGTTGGAGTCTGTTTGATTGAGTGTGTGGACAGGTGTCTTTTATACAGGTAACGAGTTCAAACAGGTGCAGTTAATACAGGTAATGAGTGGAGAACAGGAGGGCTTCTTAAAGAAAAACTAACAGGTCTGTGAGAGCCGGAATTCTTACTGGTTGGTAGGTGATCAAATACTTATGTCATGCAAAAAAATGCGAATTAATTACTTAAAAATCATACAATGTGATTTTCTGGATTTTTGTTTTAGATTGTATATTGGTTCCTGACTTCCCTGAAAAGTTGCATATCGCGGGGACTATTCAATGCTAGTGCAGTACGCCACAGGTTGTTTTTGTGCTGGTCAAGAGCAGTCAAGTCTCTAGTGAACCAGGGGCTATATCTGTTCTTAGTTCTATATTTTTTGAAAGGGGGATGCTTATTTAAGATGGTGAGGATAGCACTTTTAAAGAACAACCAGGCTTCCTCTACTGACGGGTTGAGGTCATTACCCTTCCAGGATACCCGGGCCAGGTCGATTAGAAAGGCCTGCTCGCAGAAGTGTTTTAGGGAGAGTTTGACAGTGATGAGGGGTTGTCGTTTGACCGCGGACCCATAACGGACGCAGGCAATGAGGCAGTGATCGCTGAGATCCTGGTTGAAAACAGCAGAGGTGTATTTAGAGGGCAAGTTGGTCAGGATGATATCTATGAGGGTGCCCATGTTTGGGGTTGTACCTGGTAGGTTCCTTGATCATTTGTGGGAGATTGAGGGCATCTAGCTTAGATTGAAGGACGGCTGGGGTGTTAAGCATATCCCAGTTTAGGTTACCTAACAGTACGAACTCTGACGATAGATGGCGGGCAATCAATTCACATATGGTGTCCAGGGCACAGCTGGGAGCTGAGGGGGGGTCTATAACAAGCGGCAACAGTGGGGGACTAATTTCTGTCGAGATGGATTTTTAAAAGAATTAGCTCTAAGTGTTTGGGCATAGACCTTGATAATATGACAGAACTCTGCAGGCTATCTCTACAATAGAAATGCAACTCTGCCCCCTTTAGCAGTTCTATCTTGACGAAAAATGCTGTAATTGGGGATGGAAATTTCAGAATTTTTGGTAGCCTTCCTAAGCCAGGATTCAGACACGGCTAGGACACCAGGGTTGGCGGAGTGTGCTAAAGCAGTGAATAAAGCAAACTTAGGGAGGAGGCTTCTGATGTTAACATGCATGAACCCAAGGCTTTTACGGTCACACAAGTCAACAAATGAGAGTGCCTGGGAACTCACAGGGCCTGGATTAACCTCTACATCACCAGAGGAACAGAGGAGCAGTAGGATGAGGATACGGCTAAAGGCTATAAGAACTGGTCGTCAAGTGCGTTGGGAACAGAGAATTAAAGGAGCAGATTTCTGGGCGTGGTAGGATAGATTCAGGGCATAATGTACAGACATGGTAGGTGTGGTAGGGTGCGAGTACAGTGGAGGTAAACCTAGGCCTTGAGTGACGATGAGAGAGGTTGCATCTCTGGAGGCACCAGCTAAGCTAGGTGTGGTCTCCGCATGTGTGGGGGGTGGGACAAAGAAGCTATCTGAGGCATGTTGAGCAGGACTAGGGGCTCTGCAGTAAAATAAAACAATGAGAGCTACCCTGAACAACAGTATACAAGGCATATTGACATTAGAGAGAGGCATAAAGAAATCACATGTGTTTATTGGGAGAGCTAAGACAACAAAGGGTAAGACAACAACGGGTCAACAGCTGGGGCGGCAAGTAGCCTAGTGGTTAGAGTGGTCGACTAGTAACCGAAAGGTTGCAAGATCGAATCCCTGAGCTGACAAGGTAAACATTTTGTTCTGCCCCTGAACAAAGCAGTTAACCCACTGTTCCTAGGCTGTCATTGACATCGTCAGCAGACCAGTCGTGATGGATCGGCGGGGCTAAGTGTCGACAAAGGGTCCAGGCCAATTGGCAAGAGAGGTATTGTAGTTGGTGTACTTAGTTTGCTAGCCGGGAGATAGGGCTAGCTCGAGGCTAACTGGTGCTTGCTTCTGGACAAGGGCGTTAGCCACAATAGCCACTCGGTAGCAGCTAGCTAGCTGTGATGATCCGGTGTAATGGTCCAGAGCTTGCGGCAGGAATCCGGTGATGTAGTGTACATAAGCAGTCCGATATGCTCAGGGCTGATATCGCACTGGTATTATCCGGGCTATCCGGGCTAAAGCGGCTGGTGTCTGAGCTAAAGGTAAAGACCGCTAACAATGACTAAATAGCTAGTAGCTAATTAGCTGGCTAGCTCCTGATGGCTAGATTCTGATGGAGGTTCCAGTTATAAGGTCTAAAAAATAGCAGATCCATACCACATTTGGGTGAGGTGGGTTGCAGGAAGGTATATTTAATCAGAAAATGGAAAAAAGAGATTGAAGTATATTGAAATGTATACAAAAAACAAATTTTTACACGGGACAAAAACAAACACGTCTTACTGCTACGCCATTTTGGATCACGCTTGTAAAGTGGTAGCTCTAGTCTTTAGCTCAGCCTGTAATCCATGGTTTTTGGTTTGGATACGTTTGTATGGTCACTGTGGGCATGACAGTCTTGTAGCGTGTCACTGGTACTTCCTGTTCGAGCTTTTGTTTGTAAACAGGAATCAGGAGGCTAGAGTCGTGGTCTGATTTGCCGAAGGGAAGGCAAGGGTTTCTGTGAGTAGAATAAAAGTGTTCCAGAGTTTTAGCGCCCCATGTGGCGCAGGAGATGTCTGTCACTCCTCATACTACAAGGTGAGGAGTAGTCCCCCTGGCCTGAGCTCATCCTACTCCACCGACTCCTCCTCAGCCTTTCTTCCCCCCTGGAAGGACCAAAGATTAAGCCCTCCTGCCATCACAGAGTGATAACAGGCTGTCAACTTCTAAAATGTAATCTGCTGACTCTGGGAGGAGGTGGCGGTGTCATTGGAGTGGGCCGCCTGATGCTTATCTCCTGACTGGCATGCCATGATGGAGAGAGGAGAGAGAGAGACAAGAGAGAGAGAGGAGAGAAAGAGGAGAGGGAGCACCGGCCCTGCCAGATACTCAGAAATAACCAGCCAGTGAATCCAACAAAGGCTCAGTCAAAGCAGAGGGATCCATCATTCCCCTCCTTTTAAAACACACACATATCTATTGAAACCACCCTGCCCTATGATGAGCGAGATTACAAATGGAGGGTGATAAACCCGTCTGTTATTAAATTAAATAATAGATGCCAATAGACAGAGGATAATAGGCATTACTCCTTGATGATACAGACAATCGATGAGATTCTCAGTTTTAATAAACGAGACTGCAGCATCAACTCTCAGCTCTCAGCAAATTCCATCTCGGAATTCAGATTGCAGACTGTGACATCTAAAAGCCATATTACTACCAAACCAAAGTTGTGGTCCTAATGCACACTTCAATGGCCAGGCAGAGCGAGAGAGAGAGAGAGATGTAGTATTTACTGTAGTGTTTTTGCAGACATTAATGTAGCATTTACTATAGTGTTTTATTATATTTGACATAGAAGTGGAGGCTTTCTCCTTGAGTAAACCTACTGGAGAAATACTTAAAGGACAACATTTCCATAACCTGTAGGTACTGGGGTCTGAACGGATAGTTCAACGCTTCTTCTTTTTCTATAACCAGTGTGGAACACAATATGATCTATATTTGGCATGTAGGTTTCTCTCTTATGGGTGGCACATTTTGGGATATGGGGGAGGGGAATGGGAAGGGTAAATACAAATTAAATACTGTAGTATTTACTGTAGTAAAAATACAAATTTTGCGGACTGTACTGTAGTGTTTACTACAGTGTTTTTCCCACAGATAATACTATAGTATTTACTATAGTATTCTACAACATTATATAGTAAGTAATACACATGATCAAGGGATACTACAGTGTGTAGTATAGTATTCTACAGTATACTACAGTTTACTACAGAATTCTATAGTAAATTGTAGTATTTTTTCATGTGGAGAGCGAGAGAGCGAGAGAGAGCGAGAGAGAGAGAGAAAGAGAAAGAAAGAAGCTGTGATTTGGGAATTGTCAGGAACCTGTGGAATCTAGTAAATCAATTCACTATGAGAATTAGCCAGGACTTTAACAAAGGGTTTGTCATGCAGTTAATTGGTCCAACCTCTCTTTTCCAAGCAACTGACCTCATTTCCCTTTTGTTTCTTTGAAATTATAAACTTGTAAATTGCTTGGGAAAGACCTGTCCTTGTGAAGCAGCAGCTGTCAGCCATCTAGTAAAATGTACAAAGACATATTTGATCGTATTAGCTATTACAGTTTTTTACAATCGCTAGGACCCATTTCTCAATACTTACAGTAGGTCACTTTTTCAGCTCTTCACACAGTTCTCCTAACCAACTTTGAGCTGGGCACAGCAGTTAATTTCACATCCAAATTGCACTAAAACTACCAAAACACGTCATACATGTCTCAAATCAACTCATTCTTCCATAACACTAGCAAAGGTTGTCACCCAACAAGCACACTTTGTCACTCATAAAACAATTACCTAAAAAACACTAACAACAGGTAGCATTGAACAATGTTTTCTTTTGTAAAATGTCTTTACAAAACAAGAATGACACCTCTGTACTGTTTAGAATTCACTGCAGTATATGTTACAGGAATGAATCAGACATGATTCAATATGCTTCAATGTGTTTTATGTCATTTTTTGGCATTGAGTGATTCCAAAATACAAGAAATTGTATATATACCATCTGTCTTCTGCATTTGACCACAGGTTCTCATCCACATCACATCTTATGTCATCTTGGGCAATACACCTAGGAAATAATATTTTGGCATGCCTGGTCCATCCCTGGCAATCTTCTGCAGATATGTCCAGGCATCCAGCATTCATTACGTCCAGGAGGGACATTTGATCATGTGGATGGTGGTCATAAACCTTCCACCTCCATGAGGAAAATAATTCCTCTATGGGGTTGAGGAATGGAGAGTAAGGTGGGAGGAAAAGTGACACCATCCTGGGATGGGCTGCAAACCACTCTGTGACGGCACGGGAGTGGTGAAATGACACATTGTCCCATACAATTACAAACGTTGGCCGATTTCACCTAACTGCAACTCTTTCCTCACCTGCTACAACCCTTCCATAGAGGTCATCCAGGAATGAAATGAGACGCTCGGTGTTGTATGGCCCAATTAGTGGTTTGTGTAACAGCAATCCATCAGAGGATATTACTGCACACATTGTGATGTTGTCACCCCTCTGGCCTGGGACATCCACTGTGGCTCTTTTCCCAATCACATTCCTTCCTCGCCGCCGTGTTTTGGCCAAGTTGAAACCAGCCTCATCCACAAAGATGAATATGTGGGGTGTTTGCCTTGCTTCAATCTCCATGACTCTCTAAAATAAATCCACAAGGCAACATAAGAGTTAGTCTATTACGGTAGTTTACATTATACCTAAAAACATGCCATTGTGTGTCTCTGCCCTGTTTGGTTCTGTTCAAAACCAGTTCTGTATTTTATAGTCATCTTACCTGGACGTATTGGTTCCTGAGTTGCTTGACTCGTTCAGAGTTCCTCTCAAAGGGGACAGTGTAAAACTCCTTCATCCTGACTTGATGTTATTTCAGGACTCTAGAAATAGTTGTTATAGTTACATTGTGAATATTTCCAAATGTAATGTTGTCTGCCAACACTCTGTCCCGAATCTCTGTGAGTTTTATGCCATTGTTTCTGATGACCATGTCAACGATTGCAGTTTCCTGCACAGCAGTGAAAATCCTACCTCTCCCGCCTGTGGGAGGTAACCGTTGGGTCCTAAGCAGAAATACAAAAACAATTACACACAAGTGGGTTTGGAGGCTTTGCTCAATTTACTTCTGTAATGTGCAGATCAGTCAGATGCCCTTGCAGGATGCTCAGTTTACCTGTTGTTTTGCCAGACATTTCTCACAATAGATGCCACTGTTGAGCATTGCAGATTTGGCTGCACTCTCAGACCAACCTCTCTCATTGATAGACCATGATTTATTGCATGATTAATTATAGTAGCCCTAATCTCATCTGAGATTACAGCCCTTGATCTTCCTCTCAGTCTTCTTCCATCACACATACGTACTACCTCTCCCTCTCCCAGCCAGTCTTCTTCCTCTGTCAGCCACTTCTCTGTCTCTGGCTGGGTCCGTGTTTACATTACAGTACAGCATTATTCCTAAGATGTCCCCTTTTGTATGGATGGTAATGAAATTGAAAGACTAACACCTGGGTAGGTGTTCAGCTACAATGGGAATCAGCGTGGTTGGTCTAATTGTTTTGATAATATTTCATTTTTTTAGATTTGGAATGTATTTCAATACGGTATTACTGTAGAAATGTAGCAAATTGCTGTCTTATTAAATTTTGTGTTGTTAGGTTTTGAACTTCAGTTTAACAGTTTTGAAAAGATTATGTTAACATGTGAAAATTGGCCTGTAGGTACATAGAGTTTTGGTGGTGGTTGTGTCTGAGTGAGAAAAGAGTTGATGATGTAGTCATTGAAGATGTAGTCATTGAATGCATTTTGTATCAAAGCAATGACAAATGATCCATAGTTTAGCCCACATAGACTGCTGTTGTGCTGACTGTGTGAAGAGTTTTGAAAAAGTGACCTAAATATTGAGAAATGGCGATTGTAAAATACTGTAATATCAACGAGCCATTTTTTTTTCTGTAGGGTGTGTGTGTGTGTGCGTGCATGTATGTATGTGTGCGTGCGTGCGTGTGTGTGTGTGTGTGCATGTGTGCGTGTGCGTGTGTGCGTGCGTGCGTGCGTGCGTGCGTGCATGTGTGCGTGTGTGTGGCGGGTGGAGTTACTTTATGTCTCTAATTGGGTAAAAATCAAATGTTCTGTTCCCTCAGAAAAAAGCCACTTATGGTCTCAGAGGCAGCAAGAGAAAGGCACAGAGAATGAATTAGTCACAGAGAGCAACATTTGGGGCTGTGGTGTTTACAATTTTATTTCAGACTGGAGCCAGGGCTTCTCTCTGGAGGAGTGGGGAGTATCGATCCGTAAGTAGCAGTCATATGGTATGAAATGGATACGTTTAGCCATTCTCCGCCCTGCCCCAGTGTAAGAGTCATGACTAGTTCCTGTTGTTGTTCTAGAGGCCAGAGAGAGAGAACACACACAGAGAACACAGAGAACACACACAGAGAACACAGAGAACACACACAGAGAACACACACAGAGAACACACACAGAGAACACACACAGAGAACACAGAGAACACACACAGAGAACACACACAGAGAACACACACAGAGAACACACACAGAGAACACACACAGAGAACACACACAGAGAACACACACAGAGAACACACACAGAGAACACACACAGAGAACACACACAGAGAACACACACAGAGAACACACACAGAGAACACAGAGAACACACAGGACAGACAGGTGTGTAGTGGCCTGAAGGGATGGAGCCCAAACAGTGTGGAGTGATAGTATAGTCCAATAAGACAACCCTGTGTACAACAACGTGTGTGAGCTGGTGATTGATTGTACTGTAATGAGTTGTAGTGTAATGGTCGTACCCCCTGGAGGGTACCCCCTCAGGGATGTAGTAGTGATGAGTGGGTTTCTGATCAGGTACTGTATTAACTGTGAGCCCCAGAGTGTGGTACTACATGTGAAGCTAACAGGACACAGAGTGGGTCTCTGGCTGTTTCTGACTGGAGTGACTAAGGCAGAGTGAAGCTGCTGCTGCTGCTGCTGCTGCTGTCGTTGTTCCAGCACTCTGGCCCTGGCTAACAGTGGCCGAACATCAAATGAATCTCATCACCCCATAAGGCACGACTCCATAGTTAAGAGTGGAAATTAGAAATTGCCTGTGTCGGTTTTTGGAGCCATCCTCTCCTCTCGCTCTCTCCATCCTCTTTCCCTCTGTTTCCATCACGTCTAAACACTCCATACCCCGTCTCTCTCTTCTTCTCTCTCCTCTTTCCCTCTGTTTCCATCACGTCTAAACACTCCATACCCCGTCTCTCTCTTCTTCTCTCTCCTCTCTCCCTCTGTTTCCATCACGTCTAAACACTCCATACCCCGTCTCTCTCTTCTTCTCCTTCTCCTTCTCTCTCCATCCTCTCTCCCTCTGTTTCCATCACATCTAAACACTCCATACCCCGTCTCTCTCTTCTTCTCTCTCCTTCTCTCTCCATCCTCTCTCCCTCTGTTTCCATCACGTCTAAACACTCCATACCCCGTCTCTCTCTTCTTCTCCTTCTCCTTCTCTCTCCATCCTCTCTCCCTCTGTTTCCATCACATCTAAACACTCCATACCCCGTCTCTCTCTTCTTCTCTCTCCTCTCTCCTCTCTCCGTCTGTTTCCATCACGTCTAAACACTCCATACCCCCGTCTCTCTCTCCTTCTCTCTCCATCCTCTCTCCCTCTGTTTCCATCACGTCTAAACACTCCATACCCCCGTCTCTCTCTCCTTCTCTCTCCTTCTCTCTCCATCCTCTCTCCCTCTGTTTCCATCACATCTAAACACTCCATACCCCGTCTCTCTCTTCTTCTCTCTCCTTCTCTCTCCATCCTCTCTCCCTCTGTTTCCATCACTTCTAAACACTCCATACCCCGTCTCTCTCTTCTTCTCTCTCCATCCTCTTTCCCTCTGTTTCCATCACGTCTAAACACTCCATACCCCATCTCTCTCTTCTTCTCTCTCCTCTCTCCATCCTCTTTCCCTCTGTTTCCATCACGTCTAAACACTCCATACCCCCGTCTCTCTCTCCTTCTCTCTCCATCCTCTCTCCCTCTGTTTCCATCACGTCTAAACACTCCATACCCCCGTCTCTCTCTCCTTCTCTCTCCTTCTCTCTCCATCCTCTCTCCCTCTGTTTCCATCACATCTAAACACTCCATACCCCGTCTCTCTCTTCTTCTCTCTCCTTCTCTCTCCATCCTCTCTCCCTCTGTTTCCATCACATCTAAACACTCCATACCCCGTCTCTCTCTTCTTCTCTCTCCATCCTCTTTCCCTCTGTTTCCATCACGTCTAAACACTCCATACCCCATCTCTCTCTTCTTCTCTCTCCTCTCTCCATCCTCTTTCCCTCTGTTTCCATCACGTCTAAACACTCCATACCCCCGTCTCTCTCTCCTTTTCTCTCCATCCTCTTTCCCTCTGTTTCCATCACGTCTAAACACTCCATACCCCGTCTCTCTCTTCTTCTCTCTCCTCTCTCCATCCTCTCTCCGTCTGTTTCCATCACGTCTAAACACTCCATACCCCGTCTCTCTCTTCTTCTCTCTCCTTCTCTCTCCATCCTCTCTCCCTCTGTTTCCATCACGTCTAAACACTCCATACCCCCGTCTCTCTCTCCTTCTCTCTCCATCCTCTCTCCTTCTGTTTCCATCACGTCTAAACACTCCATACCCCGTCTCTCTCTTCTTCTCTCTCCTTCTCTCTCCATCCTCTCTCCGTCTGTTTCCATCACGTCTAAACACTCCATACCCCCGTCTCTCTCTCCTTCTCTCTCCATCCTCTCTCCTTCTGTTTCCATCACGTCTAAACACTCCATACCCCGTCTCTCTCTTCTTCTCTCTCCTTCTCTCTCCATCCTCTTTCCCTCTGTTTCCATCACGTCTAAACACTCCATACCCCCGTCTCTCTCTCCTTCTCTCTCCATCCTCTCTCCCTCTGTTTCCATCACATCTAAACACTCCATACCCCCGTCTCTCTCTTCTTCTCTCTCCATCCTCTCTCCCTCTGTTTCCATCACGTCTAAACACTCCATACCCCGTCTCTCTCTTCTTCTCCTTCTCCTTCTCTCTCCATCCTCTTTCCCTCTGTTTCCATCACGTCTAGACCCTCCATACCCCCGTCTCTCTCTTCTTCTCTCTCCTTCTCTCTCCATCCTATCCCCCTCTGTTTCCATCACGTCTAAACACTCCATACCCCCGCCTGTCTCTTCTTCTCTCTCTCATTGTCTCTCAGTTCTGTCTTTCTCTCTCTCCCCCATCCTCCTCTCGCCCTGTCTCTCTGAAAAGGAGGAGGCACAGAGACATTGTATGGGGTGTCTGCCATGAATTCACTCAGGTGTAACTGCACAATTAGCAAGCATATGTTTTACATCAATTATTTTCCCCACACACATACAGTACACACAGGGGGGTACTTCCCCTTCCTCCATCCCAGCCCCAGCAATATGGACTCCTTCCTGCCTCCTGTCCTCCCACAATGCCTCAGTTTTCAAAGGATATTCACTCTGGGCTGATGAGATTGAGGGGCTTTTCACCAGAAGCCATTAATGTCATCTCTGAGGCTGCTACTAACCATTATAATCCTCATTTTCAACTCTGTATCCTATCTGCCATTGACATTGTTATCAGGACGTATTTCGCTGGCTGCCTGACATCCTTGAGCTTGAATAGGGCCGTTTGCCTGTGGTGTCTGAGTGGTTGTTTTAAAGGCGTATATATCCTGTCCCTTTTAACACCACTTCCAGGGTACACTGGAAAGCTTTCAAACAGCTGTCTAAAAGCACATCCTCGGGTTATGAATCAAAGGCAATTTTTTACAAGTGTTTTTTTTAACCAAATTAGACGAAGTGAGTCCATATGAGAATACAGACTATTAAATTACATGAAGACAAATGGAGTAGTTTTCTACCAATTTGACATTTTCTCTGATGATGGTATGAATCAGAATTGAAAAGCATATCCCCCTTAATACAACTTTGTGATATGTGGATAAGTGTCTGCCTGTCTGTGAGGCATTTTGTCAGCCTCTATGCCACAGAAAATTGTAATGCTAGTATTTCATGGGGATTCAATGAGAGGAGCTGAGGCTAAGGGACTTATAGACATGTATAAGAACGTCTGGTTCTATGTTCCCAGGCAGTTACTGACAGACAGCAGTTATGTCATAGTGGCATATCCAATACACCCACATTGTGTTTTTGATATTTGTGGCTATATTTTTACTTTTATTTGCAGGTTCTCCTTTAAGCCATGAATATAAATGTTGTCTCAGTCTATTGATTATGAGTCAAAATACTATATTTAATGACTGAACTTATTTTTTGAGAACTTCATTGTGGAAGTTTTATGTGCAAAGAGGATTGTGGAGGATCCATAAGGAACGGTAGAGAGTACCGTTTCGAAATAAGCTCACTTCAATGGAGGGATTTGTAGAGCCCACTCAGAGGTGGGAGGAGGGAGCCTTTTCCTTTCAAAGCCTCCCTCAGCCCATCCATTCCAAGGCTGTGGTGTACTGTACAGTACTGTGACTGGCTCCAACCACTCAGCATGTTTTCTTCAGCCCACGACCAACACATTCTCCTTCAGCTCTAAATAGTGTGTGTGTGTGTGTGTGTGTGTGTGTGTGTGTGTGTGTGTGTGTGTGTGTGTGTGTGTGTGTGTGTGTGTGTGTGTGTGTGTGTGTGTGTGTGTGTGTGTGTGTGTGTGTGTGTGTGTGTGTGTGTGTGTGTGTGTGTGTGTGTGTGTGGGTTCTTAAGTATTTTCCCAATTCCTGCAGAGTTCAGCCGTCCATACAATTTTTTTAGGATATCTCTTTCCCTCCTCAAAGGAGTATACTTTATGTTATCTTCTCTATCAATATCTCTCACTATCTCCTCCGACTGAGGTTCTTGTGGTTGATTCCCATGAAAAGTCATTGCTAGTCTCTTCATCACTTTACTCCACATATTCACTTGGTTCCAGAAAAATATAAAAATGTATTTCTTACATATGAGGAATGTAACATAATTGATTCCCTAAGATGTACTATTCTTTTTTTCAGAGGAGCACATTATAATATAAAACCCTGGTAACAACAGATCAATGTGGATTTAGAGCTGACAGTAGCTATGTGCGAAGCAGTGGCGGGGCTGTCTTGTCCCATCGTCAAATGGCTGACCCCTAAATGGCAAATCTATCAATTTGTGTGTCAATCCCCCTGCCAGAGGAGGCACCCAGGGAAGTGAGGTAGCATTCATTATGAGACGTTGAGCTCAGAGCGACAGTTAATCTTTGTCATTTTGCTTGCTGGAGACGTTTGGGTCTGCCACCCGGATAGGAGTCAGGTCACAGCTCTTGACCCTTAGCTGACGATATAAATTCAGCTCATGCTGCCTGTCTGGGACTAATGGTAATTTGCCTTCAGACTGCGTGGCCCGTGGGGTTCGCAAGCCACAGAGAGGTGTGTGTCACCATTGGAAATGTTCCCTTCATTTGGGAACAATCAGTTGATCAGCTTCAGGGCCATTGACTTGTTCCTGTTGTAACACATACTTGACCTAGGGTGTGAGAATGTAAATTTGAAGACTTAATTTGACTGTGTCTTATTATCTCACAACCTTACATCACAGACCTGACAGCTACAGCCCACATCATGTCATAGACCAGGGATCATCAACAATTGTTTTTTGAGCGGATGGTCGGGGGAGCAGAACATAATTACAAATCATTTGTTGACTGCAAATTGACCGGAAGAAGCCCAAACAGATATAATACACTGCTCAAAAAAATAAAGGGAACACTTAAACAACACAATGTAACTCCAAGTCAATCACACTTCTGTGAAATCAAACTGTCCACTTAGGAAGCAACACTGATTGACAATAAATTTCACATGCTGTTGTGCAAATGGAATAGACAGAAGGTGGAAATTATAGGCAATTAGCAAGACACCCCCAATAAAGGAGTGGTTCTGCAGGTGGTGACCACAGACCACTTCTCAGTTCCTATGCTTCCTGGCTGATGTTTTGGTCACTTTTGAATGCTGGCGGTGCTTTCACTCTAGTGGTAGCATGAGACGGAGTCTACAACCCATACAAGTGGCTCAGGTAGTGCAGTTCATCCAGGATGGCACATCAATGCGAGCTGTGGCAAGAAGGTTTGCTGTGTCTGTCAGCGTAGTGTCCAGAGCATGGAGGCGCTACCAGGAGACAGGCCAGTACATCAGGAGACGTGGAGGAGGCCGTAGGAGGGCAACAACCCAGCAGCAGGACCGCTACCTCCGCCTTTGTGCAAGGAGGAGCACTGCCAGAGCCCTGCAAAATTACCTCCTGCAGGCCACAAATGTGCATGTATTGTGTATTTAACTGAAACATAATATTTTCAAACCTTGCTTACATTTGTATACGATCACGTGTCTCTCTATTATGGGATCAGATTTCCAAAAATAAAATCATTTGGAGCTGATTTCCTGGTACAGTCTTTTATGTCCAACAAAGAAAAAAGAAAAATACAAAATATCAGAAAACTTGGAAACGGGGAACCCTGTCATAGACCTTTGAAATTATTTGTTACTGAATTTGTGCATTACACCAGTGGTTTGTTTGGCTGTGTCAGTGAACACTGTCCTGTAAATGAGATGTCTTAATAGTAGACAGTTGTAAATATCAGGAATTTAAGATTTTACTGATGATGGACACAGAGACCCTATTAGGGTTAGGTTTTACTGATGATGGACACAGAGACCCTATTAGGGTTAGGTTTTACTGATGATGGACACAGAGACCCTATTAGGGTTAGATTTTACTGATGATGGACACAGAGACCCTATTAGGGTTAGGTTTTACTGATATTACCTGGTGTGTAGGGCTTGTTGAGTGACAATCATTATTATCCCAATGTATTCATTTTTTTTGTCATATGTCATATTCATATCAGGGAACAGGACTGGATGAGAACCCTCTCTCTTCCTCTGTGATGCATCAGGAACATCAATGAAGCTAGAAGGGCAGGGGCCATCCTAAACCAGGCGTATAGAGAACTGATTGATTCACACACCCGAGCCAAGCAACAGAGCACTGCATAGAGACAGAGACAAGACTTACAGAGAGAACAAGCTGACAGAATTGGGGCACCAACTCTGTTATACCCATCTACCTTTTCAGTGTCCTTTTGAGTGTGCTTCATATCCTTGGAACAAGGCCACATCTCATTGCAAGGAGATAACACAAATATACATGCTTGTTATTATGACTGAGTGTTTGATATCAAGCTATTGACAAGAGAAAGACTTGATATATCAAACGTGTGCATGTATAAATTCATACATTGGCTCCCACACAATTGCAGACGTAGAGAATTGCAGACATACACTGCGCTTTCCCACAGTATGCAGGGTCATGCAGGTATTGGCAATAAAAGACAGAAGATTACACAAGCTGCTTAAGACGTTAATTCCGTAAATACCACAATGCATTTAAAGTTCAAATACCGGACGCATTTGCCTTTCATCTATATTACCACCATGCACTAGTCTTTTTAGTGTGGCAACATGCCTTCATCCTTCAAGGTGGTGAATTCTGTTCATATGACAATAGGTGCTATGAAATCCTTGCAAGTAACAATAATAAAACAAATTTGAATATTTGATGCCCCCCTAGGTTCTTATCGTGGCCTCAACCTATCAGAATTCTGTTCTTAGGAAGAGGAAAATGGCACAGAGATACCTTGTACACAGACAATATGAGGAGAAACTCTTGACTCTTTTATAGTATGAAGATTAATGAGGTGCAGGGTGTGAGTGTCAGTTTTGGGCCACGCTCTCCTGGAGACGAGCGTGTCGTGTTTGCAGAGAGGGACCCCGTGGAGCTGCTTCTGCAGATATGAACACATAGGCCTCATGATCTATGGAGATGGGGGTGAGAGTTGATGGGAGGGTTGAGCTCGACTCCCCGTGTGTGTGCCGTGTGTGTGCCGTGTGTGTGTGTGTGTGTGTGTGTGTGTGTGTGTGTGTGTGTGTGTGTGTGTGTGTGGGTGTGTGTGTGTGTGTGTGTGTGTGTGTGTGTGTGTGTGTGTGTGTGTGTGTGTGTGTGTGTGTGTGTGTGTGTGTGTGTGTGTGTGTGTGTGTGTGTGTGTGTGTGGGGAGGGGGGGAGGGGGTGACACCGTTAGATTTGTCTGAGCCAGGGTTACAGGGGAGAAGGGAAAGGAGACATGTTAGGAAAGGAAGAAGACATGTTGACTGTGTAAAGTTCCAAGCTCTAGCAGCAACAGATCCACTCCACAGGAGAAACCCGACAGCTGCTCCATCTGGAAACCCAGCGCTCTGCTCGCTCTGCTCGCTCTGCGCTTGCTCTCTGCCGTCTCCACGACAACACCCTGGGAGTGGCACAGCAGGCTCATCACGATGCTGTGTGTAGAGAGGGTGGATGACACATGCACTCCATTGTCTGTGGAAATATCACAGCCCTAACCATCGAGATATAGCCTTGGGTATTGTTGTGTTAATACAAAATTGGACCAATTGATTTAGATATTTTGGTCATTCACTGGAACTCTGCCCATTTTCTATTGACGTCTGCGTATAGAAAGCAAAAAAATCACAGTTTGAGGAGAGAAAACATACAGTATGTATTTATTTCCACATATTGTCAGCACAGAGGTGCTAATGTATTTTGTTGGTAACTGAAGAATAGATGAATTCAGACAAGACTTTGTTATTCACAGACTGGTTTTACTAATGTATTCAGCAGGGACTGAAAATTCATTTCTATATTACCTAGTTTCAAGGTAAAAGCAACCAATCATTGTGCTGCTGTGATTCTCAGGGTCGTCATTTCTCGGTTCATTGTGAAGGGCTCATATTGTAGTGCAAACTACCAATATAGATTCTCTAATTTGTATACTGTAATACTTGAGTAAGACTGTAACGTTATGTCCTGTATCACCATGAATTAGCATGGGCCTCAAGCAGAGTGATGTACCTACCCAGCTGCTTTGTGGACATGTCTTGTTTGACATGGCTTGGATATCCACAAGGATTACCAATGTATTACCACATCAGTGAGGAGATTAGGATGTCTAAATTTAAACAGTCGATTAGCTGGGCATCACTGTTTGCACCTTAATGGATAGGGAAGTGAGGTAGCATTCCTTAATGGATAGGGAAGTGAGGTAGCATTCCTTAATGGGTAGGGAAGTGAGGTAGCATTCCTTAATGGATAGGGAAGTGAGGTAGCATTCCTTAATGGATAGGGAAGTGAGGTAGCATTCCTTAATGGATAGGGAAGTGAGGTAGCATTCCTTAATGGGTAGGGAAGTGAGGTAGCATTCCTTAATGGATAGGGAAGTGAGGTAGCATTCCTTAATGGATAGGGAAGTGAGGTAGCATTCCTTAATGGATAGGGAAGTGAGGTAGCATTCCTTAATGGGTAGGGTCACCACTGTGTCTGCTGACGGAGGAATACTGTGTACACACAGGACGACACTGTGACCAGAGATAGGAATACTGTGTACACACAGGACGACACTGTGACCAGAGATAGGAATACTGTGTACACACAGGACGACACTGTGACCAGAGATAGGAATACTGTGTACACACAGGACGACACTGTGACCAGAGATAGGAATACTGTGTACACACAGGACGACACTGTGACCAGCGATAGGAATACTGTGTACACACAGGACGACACTGTGACCAGAGATAGGAATACTGTGTACACACAGGACGACACTGTGAGCAGAGATAGCTAGATCTCCATGACTTTCCCTTCCAGCCTTCACATCAATTAAAGCAAATTCATGGATGCACTTTCTACAGCATCCCCATCATGCCTGATTTGTCTTTAAAATAAATCCATTATTTTTCTGAATTATTCCTTCATTTTTGTCCCAATCTGTTTCAACCATAAATGTGGCTCTTTTTACCATGCGTTTTGGCTTTTCCTAAAATGTGCCTGCCTCCATTCAAATCCGAATGTAACAAAATAAGTGATTCTACTGTTGAGAACGTACTTGTATTAGAAAACCCTCCATGCTGGCATACTTGTCCTGCCTCAAAGTACTCCTTGACCACTGGCTTGGTCAAAATTACCCATTAGAATAAACCGAACTGGGTCAATTAAGCCTTCTAAGTCCCACAATGCACTCTGTTGTCACTTCAGGAACATAATTCAGTTTCTTGTATTCATTCTAGTATTATTTTATCATTCAGTGTCATTATTATTATTATGCACTCCAACAGTTGATCACCATCCTGACAGAGAACAGAGACAAAGCCTTCCAGGTGAGACGATCAGTCAGTGAATCAATCTGTTCTTTGGCCTTTCTCATCCGATCTGTATCCAAAAACAAAGTTAGATCTTTAATTTCAACACGTCTCAGTAGGAACAGGGAGGGTACAGGGTACCTCATTTCAACATGTCTCAGTAGTAACAGTGAGGGTACAGGGTACCTCGTTTCAACATGTCTCAGTAGGAACAGTGAGGGTATAGGGTACCTCATTTCAACACGTCTCAGTAGGAACAGTGAGGGTACAGGGTACCTCGTTCCAACACGTCTCAGTAGGAACAGTGAGGGTACAGGGTACCTCATTTCAACACGTCTCAGTAGGAACAGTGAGGGTACAGGGTACCTTGTTTCAACATGTCTCAGTAGGAACAGTGAGGGTACAGGGTACCTACAGTATATGAGAACATGAACTGTTTTAGGAACCTCTGTGTAACCAAGCTCAACTAATGAATCCTCTCAATGTAATTTGGCCCCTTGCTCTCCCACACGGCTCTCCTATAGTCCCGTCCTCAGAAGGGCCAGAGGGATCGACAGGCTCAATATCCCCTTCTTTAATTACTTACCTCATTAACACACTCCACACTACACACGGCACACCCTTACTGTCTTCTGGTTCAACCTTACACTTCTCTCACATTACTGTCTCCTGGTTAAGCCTCTGTAGTGAATGTGCAACTCACTAGCAGTACAGTTTGCTGATAATGTACAGCAGCCGTATCTATTTGGCTTGCGTACAGTCATATCCTCTTGTTAAAATTTCAAACAATATATTTAAAATTCCAAAAATTAACCAATGTCGGTATTTTCAGTTGTCCCACTCTACCTCAGGTACATCAGTAGTATCATAAGGAATAGCGATTTTCCACTTACCTGATTTAGGTGTCTGAAGTTCAAAGCCAGCCAAATAACTATTGAAAGAATTCTCTTTTCTCTCTTATTGGTCTCTACAGAAAAGTAAAACATAAGCACTTCTCCTCTCCAATCCCTTCCAGACTGATTAGAGAAGGCTTGAATAATGCATGGTAAGTATTCAGGGATCAGTAGCCTTGCTGTTGACCACAGATACATCATGGCTGTATTATCACTCCTACCCAAGTTAAGTAGGCGATAAGTAAGGTGCCACTAAGACAATGATAAATACAGCCCCACTCATCCTTCTACCTGGAGACGCTCGGAGGCAGCAGGGGATTTTCTGATCTACTGAGTCCTATCTTGACATTTGGATTATTGATTCTCTTTCTTTAACGCTGGTCGTGTAGCTAGCTACACTCCCAAATGTGGTTCGTGTTTTGGGCTTTTGCGTCATTACCATCAACAGATTCTCTGAATTGTATGTAATTGGTTGTGGACCTCATGATTTCTTGGTTGATTTTAGTCCTCTTCCAGGTCATGTTACCAAGCGATATGGTGACATAAGAGCATTTGGAAACCGCCAACCCTATCTAAATAAAACCTCCTGATGCACTTTAAAGACATGACGTACAGTAGTGCCATCTAATGCAATGACAGATCACTTCTGCCCAGTTTGTCCCATTTATCCCAAACTTTGCTTTAGAAAGCATCCATTCTGTTTGAGGCCTCCAGTTATTGCAGCCATTTGTTTGCTACGGTGCCCCTCAAGACGTGAGTACCTGTGGTGGAGCCGGTTTGTTGAATGCGAGCGATGCTAAAATCCTCTCCTGTCCGCTCCGTTGGCGGTTTGACGTGATTAATATTGTCATAGACAGTATTAATGAAAATCTATTTTTAAACCGCTGCCAAAGCAAGAGCTTTCTCCTTCGCACAAATAAATTGAAAGCATCTGCTTGTGTGGATCAAAGAGGACTTTTTACATGAATATTTAATGAGTTTTGTAATAATTTCTCAGTAGCTATATAGATATTTGCTTGTTGTGGCATGTCTATTTGTATGTTGTCAGAGTTTAGATATATGCTGTGGTTGTACTGTACATCTGGAAGGGGTTAGAAAAAAGCAAAGCTAAAGAAGATTTCTGTTTTAGCACAAATCTATTTTTGGTGTTGTAATGGAATGGTGCATATTCAATTTATATATCTATAAATAGAGCATTAGCTCATTTATAATTCTGCAAGCAATTTGATGAACTTTTTATTACCATCATTAACTGGACTAGCTAGTGATATAATCTTTGAAGAGTTCAATTATATATTTAATTACTGAAATATGGTTAGCTTTTCTGGTGTTTTCTAATAGCTGTGGTCGGACATATGAGAGATATAGGATATATCTATAGGTCAAAGGACATGCTAGGCCAGGCCTTTGGTCAAATATGTTTTTGGTTGAATATATGGATTTGTAGTATGATGCCATCTTGTGAATACTGCATGAGGTATTGGCTATACTTACTTGTCACTGTTGTCAGTTAGCAATTGGAAAAGTTAATATTCTGTCATACTGTTGCCTCATCCCTTAGGTCAATGATAGCTTATGACTGTCTTGAGCTTACAATGCTATGCCCTGCCCTGTCTTTGTTCAGAGTGATTTTGTTATTGACGGAAGACTTTGTCTCTATGTCTTGTTTTGTGCAACTCTGCATGTTTTTTCAGCAGCTATATCAATGAGAGGCGAATTGGAGGGAACTCACTGGTAATTACTGTCATGCTGCCAGTGTTTTCTTCAGTAACCAGCCAGAAAACAGTCATCATCTGTGATCCCTGACGGGCTATAGACTACAGCACTGCTGCTGCCTCTAACAGACCGCCAACAGAGGGGTGTGTGTGTGTTTGTGCGTGCGTGCGTGCATGTGGACGTGGGCGTGTGTGTGAGTCTGAGGAGGGGGAGTGAGAGCTGCTAACCAAGATGGAAACTAATCTATTTCCCGGCCCACACTAAACTGTAGGCTACTTCCCACCCGCCATGGTGATGGTAAGTAGTAGCCATGGCCACACCAGGCGGTGTGGTGTGATGACTTCGCCTGGGCTGGCCAAGTCTATGATGCTGGCATGCATGGTTAGCTGTGCAGCTGTCCATTCATGTGCATGCTTACATTCCCTGCTTACCAGGGGGAGCTGAGTCAAACCACCACACCACTTTACACAGCCGTTTATTCACACCCGTCGGGGGGAGAAGAGAGAGCCTGCTTTTACTGTGTACAGTCTGACATTTAAATATGGGACACACAAATACTGTTAGCTGCTAGCTAGTGGGCATTTTGACTGTACCATATGTGTCTGCAGGTCAAACTATGCCCAGTGGGGTTAACACGGTGCTGAGCTGTACCGAAATGTGTGGAGGAAAAATTGGACTGGCTATTGAATAGCACTTACTTTGAAGACCTGTAAGAAACTGCTGATTAGCAGCAGGCACCCCCTCTAGTGTAGACAAATCATCCCAGGGTCATGTTTCTAATTGATGGCTACATGTTTAACAGATAGGTCGTCAGTGTTTTGAGGATGGGGTATCACCGTGTTGTGAATGCCTCGCAATTAATACGCTTCTTCCCAGACATTAGACCAGCTCTAACACCTATGGGACCTGACGGCCATGCAGCTTATAGCATCTCACTGTGACTGACAGATGAGTTTAGTTTTGTGCATTCGGTGCATTCGGAAAGTATTCAGACCCCTTGACTTTTTCCACATTTTGTTACGTTACAGCTTTATTCTAAAATGGATAAAACATTTTTTGTATCATCAATCTACACACAATACCCCATAATGACAAAAAAAAACATGTCTTTTTTTTATTTTTGCATACCTTATTTACATAAGTATTCAGACCCTTTGCTATGAGACTCGAAATTGAGCTTAGGTGCATTCTGTTTCCATTGATCATCCTTGAGATGTTTCTACGACTTGATTGGAGTCCACCTGTGAAAAATTATATTTATTGGACATGATTTGGGAAAAACACACCTGTCTATATAAGGTCCCACAGTTGACAGTGCATGTCAGAGCAAAAACCAAGCCATGAAGTCGAAGGAATTGTCTGTAGAGTCCCGAGACAGGATTGTGTCGAGGCAGAGATCTGGGGAAGGATAACAAAAAAATTCTGTAGTATTGAAGGTCCCCGGGAACACAGTGACCTCCATAATTATTTAATGGAAGAACTTTTGGAACCACCAAGACTCTTTCTAGAGCAGGCTGCTCTAGAAACTGAGCAATCGGGGGAGAAGGGCCTTGGTCAGGGAGGTGACCAAGAACTTGATGGTCTCCCTTACAGAGCTCCAGAGTTCCTCTGTGGAGATGGGAAAATCTTCCAGAAGGACAACCATCTCAGTAGCATTCCACCGATCAGGCCTTTTTGGTAGAGTGGCCAGACGGAAGCCACCCCTCAGTAAAAGGCACATGACAGCCCGCTTGGAGTTTGCTAAAAGGCACCTAAAGACTCTCAGACCACAAGATTCTCTGGTCTGATGAAACCAAGATTAAACTATTTGGCCTGAATGCCAAGCGTCACGTCTGGAGGAAACTTAGCACCATCCCTACAGTGAAGCATGGTGGTGGCAGCATCAATGGGGATTTTTTTCAGCAGCAGGGACTGAGAGACTAGTCAGAATCGAGGGAAAGATAAACGGAGCAAAGTACAGAGAGATCCTGTGACATGGTGAGTTTGGACCCAGGTGCAGAGAAGAGACCAGACGAGGAGTCAGCGGTTAAGAATAAACATAACACTTTACTGAGAAACAGTAACGAAAGGATCACAGTAACACTTGGAAAACAACAGTCTCGAAAACTCACTCAGGAGACAAACGCACCCGGCACATAACTCAAGCTTCAGTAAAGGACAACAGAAAACACACCTCTTTTAAACAGGGAAATCATAATGAGTAAATACAACACACAAGGACGGTCTCTGCCGCCCTCTGGTGACAGGTGGAACCATGACAGATCCTTGATGAAAACCTGTTCCAGAGCGCTCAAGACCTCAGACTGGGGTGAAGGTTCACCTTCCAACAGGACAATGACCCTAAGCGCACAGCCAAGACAACGCAGGTGTGACTTTGGGACAACTCTCTGGATGTCCTTGAGTGGCCCAGCCAGAGCCCGGACTTGAACCCGATCTAACATCTCTGGAGAGACCTGAAAATAGCTGTGCAGCGACGCTCCCCATCCAACCTGACAGAGCTTGAGAGGCTCTACAGAAAAGAATGGGAGAAACTCCCCATACCCAAGAAGACTCAAGGCTGTAATTGCTGCCAAAGGTGCTTCAACAAAGTACTGAGTAAAGGGTCTGAATACTTATGTAAATGTGATATTTCAGTTGTTGTTTTTTATATAAATGTGCAAACATTTCTAAAAACCTTTTTTGGTTTTGTCATTATGGGGTATTGTGTGTAGATTGATAAGGGAAAAAAAATGATTTAATACATTTTAGAATAAGGCTGTAACGTAACAAAGTGTGGAAAAAGTCAAGGGGTCTAAATACTTTCTGAAAACAGTGTACCCCTGACAGGGTCATGGCATCAGCCATGGGAAACTACATACACTGTACAGACAAAGGTTAAAGTACTTGTGGAAAAGAGCTGTTTAAATCAATCACATTTGGTTAATGAGGTCTTCACTCCCTCAGTACCTTCGTGGGCGCACAGTTTGAATAAATCTACTTTAAATATCTCTGTTTTATGTGAGATCTGAGATCATTTCCCACCATTCTCTGGCGTCTCCTCTGGCGTCTCTGGCGTCTCCTCTGGCACCTCTGGCGTCTCCTGGCTCCTACAGTTAACAGTAGAGTTGCTTGTGTCTAGAGGGGAAAGGGCAGGGGTCTCCTTGGAGAGTGGTTCATTGGCCACCTGAGATGCTCATAATGAAGAGACTTCCTCTCTGACAGGATGGGTCAGCGGTTTAGATTAGCATATTAATGAGCGGCCCAAAGACGAGCGCAGCAGGATGACCTATCAGGTGACACTCCCGAGAATGTAAATGATTAATTACCCAGGAGATGAGGAACCTGTCAGAATGCAAATATATTGATGCTATCTCTGTGTGTGTATAGTCGTCGCTACGCTAGCTATCGTTGGTCTTCTCGGTATCCAACAAAATTGAGAGTGATGGTAATTAAGTGTGAATTAATTTGATTTCTTGAGGTAAAGTTTAAAGAACAAAGTACATGGGAATTTTGCTATTAAAGCACATGGTGTAGCCATAAGAACTCATTATACTCAAAGGATCACCAGATCTTCAGTTTGATTGAGTTTGATTGCGATAGCCATTACTGAGTCCATTATACTGCACTTGGTAATGCCTTCTAGTAATTGGAGGCACAAAGGACAAAGCACAAAGAGCATGCTGGGTTATGTAAACAAACTCTGTGAACTTCAGCACCAAAGACAGCTAAATATTCACTTCCTGAGGAGGAGCACAATGAACAGAACCCTGCCTGAGCGGGCAACCAATATTTTTTTAATCATCACATTCATATCTATTTGTATCTGAGCTTTCTGTCCTTTTGAGTACTCACTGTCAAGTAACAGGGAGACATTGATTCATGTAATCATCCTAAGAAGAGACCATCATGATAATTCCACAAGCACAGTGCATACTAGAGCTGGGATGATAAACTGAAAATTATTGACACCAACAATAACTGCCACTTATTGCAGGCATTTTGCTGATATTAGAGAAATGAGAAGTTTTAAATTAAATAAGTTTGCTCATAATATTAACAAACTTATTTAATTTACAACTTCACATTTCTCTGGTATAGGCTACTTGTGTGTGATTGTTAATGGGACAATTGATGGCTAGAATAATTAAACTAGTAGTAGTTTATATTGGTAAAACAAACATTACTGTGGTGCACATTAATGTTATAAATGTATCATTATTGTTGATTTAGCGTTATCACATTAATTCAGTAAATTTATCGCGATATTATATATTTTTTCATATTTCCCAGTTCTAGTGCATACCTCAGTTAATAGTGTGCCATTACCTTGTGGAGTGATCTTGTGGAGTGATCTTGTGGAGTGTCGACACCAATAAATCTGTGATCCCCCACTTGTGCCTTATCAGATACAAATACTAGTGTAATATGACTACTGTAGAGTATATGAATAGGCCTACTCATATACAGTAGTCAGACATCTATGTGAGTTTAGACAGAAAGAGACAGGTAGTCAAATCAGGCTGGTTTACACTGAAAAATTGTTGGCGTACAAATGTTGTGGAACATTTAATTTTTCATACCTCCATACAATTTTCAAATTTGTATGCAAGCACTATCAATATAAAGTGTATTATATGAGTTTCAACAGGCTTGTTATCTCTTTTTAAAGCCATCGCAGTAAAAGAAAAGACGCCGGAATCATTTGCAATATTTCACATCAACCGTAACTGACATTTACTTTGTGAAAGCTTTGATTTGAGGTTTCATGCCACTGGTTTGACTTGCAGTGCAAAATAAAGCCATTTTAATAGACCCATATATAATTTCCCTTTATGAAAATAATATAGTCAGCAAAAAAAGAAACGTCCCTTTTTCAGGACCCTGTCTTTCAAAGATAATTCATAAAAATTCAAAATAACTTCACAGATCTTCATTGTAAAGGGTTTAAATACTGTTTCCCATGCTTGTTCAATGAACCATAAACAATTAATGAACAAGCACCTGTGGAACGGTCGTTAAAACACTAACAGCTTACAGACGGTAGGCAATTAAGGTCACAGTTATGAAAACTTAGGACACTAAAGAGGCCTTTCTACTGAAAACACCAAAATAAAGATGCCCAGGGTCCCTGCTCGTCTGAGTGAACGTACCTTAGGCATGCTGCAAGGAGGCATGAGGACTGCAGATGTGGCCAGAGCAATAAATTGCAATGTCGTACTGTGAGACTCCTAAGACAGCGCTACAGGGAGACAGGATGGACAGCTGATCGTCCTTGCAGTGGCAGACCACGTGTAACAACACCTGCACAGGATCGGTACATCCAAACATCACACCTGCGGGACAGGTACAGTATGGCAACAACAACTGCCCGAGTTACACCAGGAACGCACAATCCCTCCATCAGTGCTCAGACTGTCCGCAATAGGCTGAGAGAGGCTGGACTGAGGGCTTGTAGGCCTGTTGTAAGGCAGGTCCTCACCAGACATCACCGGCAACAACATTGTCTACGGGCACAAACCCACCGTCGCTGGACCAGACAGGACTGGCAAAAAGTTATCTTCACTGATGAGTCGTGGTTTTGTCTCACCAGTGGTTATGGTCAGATTCGCTTTTATCGACGGAGAAAGGAGTGTTACACCGAGGCCTGTACTCTGGAGCGGGATTGATTTGGAGGTGGAGGGTCCATCATGGTCTGGGGCGGTGTGTCACAGCATCATCAGACTGAGCTTGTTGTAATTGCGGGCAATCTCAACGCTGTGCGTTACAGGGAAGACATCCTCCTCCCTCATGTGGTACCCTTCCTGCAGGCTCATCCTGACATGACCCTCCAGCATGACAATGCCACCAGCCATACTGCTCGTTCTGTGTGTGATTTCCTGCAAGACAGGAATGTCAGTGTTCTGCCATGGCCAGCGAAGAGCCCGGATCTCAATCCCATTGAGCACGTATGGGACCTGTTGGATCGGAGGGTGAGGGCTAGGGCCATTCCCCCCAGAAATGTCTGGGAAAATGCAGGTGTCTTGGTGGAAGAGTGGGGTAACATCCCACAGCAAGAACTGGCAAATCTGGTGCAGTCCATGAGGAGGAGATGCACTGCAGTATTTAATGCAGCTGGTGGCCACACCAGATACTGACTGTTACGTTTGATTTTGACCCCCCCCCCTTTGTTCAGGGACACATTATTCCATTTCTGTTAGTCACATGTCTGTGGAACTTGTTCAGTTTATTTCTCAGTTGTTGAATATTGTTATGTTCATACAAATATTTACACATGTTAAGTTTGCTGAAAATAAATGCAGTTGACAGTGAGAGGACGTTTCTTTTTTTGCTGAGTTCATATGGGTCACAATGAGGGAGCCCTGGCTCGCTGATGAGAAGGTAAATTATGTTGAAAGCTAATAAGGCATGTCAGTTTTGTGTATCTGTATTACCGCCACAGAGGCAGTCATGAGTCATGACCGTAGTCAAATTCCACGTGACCGTTGAGTCACGGTAATCTCCTCTTATGCACTCTGGACATGCTTTGGTAGTACTCAACTCAGTAACGACCTGATGTACTCAGTGCTCTATTTAATTAAGCAATAAAGCCAGAGGAGATGTGGTGTATGGCCAATATTCCACGGCTAAGGGCTGTTCTTATATAGTGCCTTGATAAAGCCCTTAGCCATGGTATGTTGGCCATATACCACAAACCCATGAGGTGCCTTATTGCTATTTACCAATGTAATTAGAGCAGTAAACATAAATGTTTTGTCATACCCGTGGTATACTGTCTGATATACCACGGCTGTCAGCCAATCAGCATTTAGGGCTCGAAACACCCAGTTTATAATGTCCCTCCAACCACACTGAAATCAATGCAAATGCAATCAAACATCACATCAAACACTTATCATCAAAACAGTATCATGCTTTTAAAACTCACTGTTAGGCTAAAAAAAAAAATAACTCACTGTGTTGATCAATTTGAAGAAAGAAGTTCAACAACAGGTTGAAAGTGAGTGGAAGACATGGTTGTTGTGGATGTTGTTTCAAAGCCAAACAGAATGAAATGGACAGAGCTTTCTAAGGTGATGATAATTCAAAATGTTGCATTTCGAAAACTCATATGCATATTAGAGCTTATGCATATACATATGCCTATATACAGTTGAAGTCGGAAGTTTACATACACCTTAGCCAAATATATTTAAACTCAGTTTTTCACAATTCCTGACATTTAGTCCAAGTAAAAATGCCCAGAAGATTACATATACTCAATTAGTATTTGGTAGCGTTGCCTTTAAATTGTTTAACTTGGTTCAAACGTTTCTGGTAGCCTTCCACAAGCTTCCCACAATAATTTGGGTGAATTTTGGCCCATTCCTCCTGACAGAGCTGGTGTAACCGAGTCAGGTTTGTAGGCCTCCTTGCTCGCACACGCTGTTTCAGTTCTGCCCACAAATGTTCTATAGGATTGAGGTCAGGGCTTTGTGATGGCCACTCCAATACCTTGACTTTGTTGTCCATAAGTAATTTTGCCACAACTTTGGAAGTATGCTTGGGGTCATTGTCCTTTTGGAAGACCCATTTGCGACCAAGCTTTAACTTCCTGACTGATGTCTTGAGATGTTGCTTCAGTATATCCACATAATTTTCCTCCCTCATGGTGCAATCTATTTTGTGAAGTGCACCAGTCCCTCCTGCAGCAAAGCACCCCCACAACATGATGCTGCCACCCCCGTGTTTCACGGTTGGGATGGTGTTCTCCGGCTTGCAAGCCTCCCCCTTTTTCCTTCAAACATAACGAGGTTCATTATGGCCAAACAGTTCTATTTTTGTTCCATCAGACCAGAGGACATTTCTCCAAAAAGTACAATCTTTTGTCCCCATGTGCAGTTGCAAACCGTAGTCTGGCTTTTTTTTATGCCGGTTTTGGAGCAGTGGCTTCTTCCTTGCTGAGCGGCCTTTCAGGTTATGTCGATATAGGACTCGTTTTACTGTGGATATAGATACCTTTGTACCGGTTTCCTCCAGCATCTTCACAAGGTCCTTTGCTGTTGTTCTGAGATTGATTTGCACTTTTCGCACAACAGTACATTCATCTCTAGGAGACAGAACGCGTCTCCTTCCTGAGCGGTATGATGGCTGTGTGGTCCCATGGTGTTTATACTTGCGTACTGTTGTTTGTACAGATACACGTTGTACTTTCAGGTGTTTGGAAATTGCTCCCAAGGATGAACAAGACTTGTGGAGGGCTACAATTCTTTTTCTGAGGTCTTGGCTGATTTCTTTTGATTTTCTGATGATGTCAAACAAAGAGGAACTTCGTTTGAAGGTAGGCCTTGAAATACATCCACAGGTACACCTCAAATTGACTCAAATGATGTCAATTAGCCTATCAGAGCCTCTAAAGCCATGATATCATTATCTGGAATTGTCCAAGATGTTTAAAGGCACAGTCAACTTCTGACCCATTGGAATTGTGATACAGTGAATTATAAGTGAAATAATCTGTCTGTAAAATCAATTGTTGGAAAAATTACATGTGTCATGCACAAAGTAGATGTCCTAACCGACTCTCCAAAACAATAGTTTGTTAACAAGAAATTTGTGGAGTGGTTGAAAAACGAGTTTTAATGACTCCAACCTAAGTGTATGTAAACTTCCGGCTTTAACTGTATGAGCCCAAGATCCCCCAAAAACGGAATCAAAATAATGTTTATGCCGTTATACAATACATAGTGTACCGCATATTACGCATGGCAGAAAAACATTTACAAAAAACATAGATAAGATGTCTTTGGTACATAATTTTCATAGCCTATACTCCAAAATTTAAAAAATATAGAAATCACCTTCGAGTATGGACTGTATTATTATGCATATTGGATGGACTGGTTATCTTATGCTACGCCCCCTTCTATCCATGAGTCTATCCTTCTATCCATGGTAGAGAACATCTAGGCGTAGGCGATGCTGTTGCTGTCACGTTCCTGACCTGTTTTCCCTTGTTTTGTATTTATTTAGTATGGTCAGGGCGTGAGTTGGGGTGGGTTGTCTATGTGTGTTTTTCTGTGTTGGTATTTTGTGTTCGGCCTGGTATGATTCTCAATCAGAGGCAGCTGTCTATCGTTGTCCCTGATTGAGAATCATACTTAGGCAGCCGGGGTTTCACGTGTGGTTTGTGGGTGTTTGTTCCTGTGTTAGTGTTTTGCCACACGGGACTGTTACGGTATGTCCGTTTGTTGTTTTGTATCATATATTGTTTTCGTGTTCATTGAATATCATGGAAACTTACCACTCTGCAAATTGGTCCTCCGATCCTTCTCGCCTCTCCTCGTCCGATGAGGAGGACGAAATAGACTATCGTTACAGTTGCTTCCTTGATTGTGCAGGGTGGCTTACAGAATTAGCCTACAATTGTCGTGAATTTGTATTCTATTTGGAATAGCCTAGTAATAGGGCTTTTTTTTCATAATGAATAAACTGACACATTACCTTTAGCTACAGAATATCTCAGGCGTGCATCAGCATCTTGTATGTATGGAGGTCTGGAGACGTTAAACATGTTTATGTTAATTAACGGTTAATTACGTTGAGAACAGCAGTGATTTGCATGACAATAACCGGCTGACAAAATGTAATGACCTCCACAGCCCTATCCCTTCCCAGGGTCCATATTCACAAAGCATCTCAGAGTAGGAGTGCTGATCTAGGATCAGGTCACCCCTGTCTATTCATTATAATCAAAAAAGTAAAACTGATCCTGGATCAACAACCCTACTCTGAGACACTTTATGAATACAAGCACAGACCTACAGTACCACAGTGCAAAGACTCAGAAAATATTAGGAAACGTATCTGTCTCCTGCCAGGTCTCTCACGCTATACGTATATGGACCTACAGTAGTACTACTTTCCTCATTGGAGCAGTTCACAGGCAGGTCAAAAGGGAGGCTGAGGCAGCCTCACTACTATTCTACTGTACTATAAGCCTGGCTGCCACCAAGATGAAACTAACAGTGAGGGCAGTACTGGCTGAGGTGATGTGACAGGGATGCACATCGTTACCTTTTACTGTCACTAGAATTATAGTAAATAGTTTGTCTCTCTCCCCCTTGTCTGAAAAAGAGAAGAGTGAAGTGTAATCTCATTCAAGACAATAGCAATGGCCTTCATCGTTGTTGCTGCTGATCAGCCTACATACATACATTAGATACACAGATTAATACTGAACAACAACAGTACATGTTACAGTGACTTTGTTAATCACCATAGTAATTAATCTATTAGGTAAGGCATATTGTTCAAGTAAAAAATATCTCAACTCCAGCACGTTAATCATCCCTTTGCCTTAGTAAAAACAGGTTCTCGCTGCTCTTTGTTCAACTTCTAAACAGTGAATCTCCAAAAATGCTAAAAGTAATAGACTGAGTAAGTAATCCCCAGCTTGGTGTAGTCTATACATGAGTAAGTAATCCACAGCTTGGTGTAGTGTATACATGAGTAAGTAATCCCCAGCTTGGTGTAGTGTATACATGAGTAAGTAATCCCCATCTTGGTGTAGTGTATACATGAGTAAGTAATCCCCAGCTTGGTGTAGTGTATACATGAGTAAGTAATCCCCAGCTTGGTGTAGTGTATACATGAGTAAGTAATCCCCAGCTTGGTGTAGTGTATACATGAGTAAGTAATCCACAGCTTGGTGTAGTGTATACATGAGTAAGTAATCCACAGCTTGGTGTAGTGTATACATGAGTAAGTAATCCCCAGCTTGGTGTAGTGTATACATGAGTAAGTAATCCCCAGTTTGGTGTAGTGTATACATGTAATTTCCACCCAGGGATTGTGTTTCGTATTAGACAGCAGCATCCCAAGCCCAGCTTGGCCTGTGGTTCCTTAATTACTGCTAATTACACTTTTATTATATCTGCTTAACTATGTTTCTGATTACTTCCTGTGAAAGAGCCAGTGGGACACAAACTGTATACATAAGATTTAGAAATGAGGCTTTGAGACCAAGTCGTACTTTTATGTGTGTCACTAAACATCCCAGAGAGAATTGTAAGTGCAGAGAGAGCTTGAACATTTCCAAGAGCAGTGAATTGTCTCTGCTGATGTGACAGAAACATTTAAAAGAAAATGAGGTCATAGATGTGTCTGTTCTTAAGTCTCGCTCTCTCGCTCTCTCTCTAAAACCAAGGATCTGATTTGAATGCTCAACGCAATTCGTCTTCTTTTGACTTCACATCTAACTTTTCAGATGAAATTGATGGTAGATATCTTCATTTAAGGGGGAGAAGTTCCTTTATTTCTTCCAAAAATTTCTTCTTCCAAAGATCTGCCTAGAATGTTCTAACAGCTCTGAGTTTTTACGGTATTATCATATTAGTATCATATAATGTATCATATCATTTGTATGTGTTAGGCCTATGTAGTATGACTGAAGATGTGCAATGGGCTACCCAGCATTGTATTGGTACAGAATAATTAGACTTACACTAGAAGTAGACAGGACATCTGCCAAAGTATGGAGATGATATTGTGCATCAGTGTAACAAGAGAGCACATTGTTCACTGGGGACACAGCAGAGGAAGCAGCCAAATCATCTAATTAACTCAGCAATGTTTCATAGAGCTTTAAAACAGCTCTGGAGCTAATCAAATGGAGCAAATCAAGAACAATGCAACAACTCAAATTGAAAATGCATGTCTATGGTTATATTTTGCTTAATGGTGATGTTGTCAACAGAAGTTTAGTTGTTATGGCTTGTGCTGACTATTTCATTTCATTTGGCTTTTCTGCCTACTCTGATGTGTACAACACAAATCCCCTAATAAATAACGTGGAATGCACAGCTCTGTTAGTTCCCAGAGATTTATTTACTGAGTCATTTGTAAAATTAAGGAAAAGTGTTGGCTTAGACGCTGAAGGATGGTTCCTACGGAGAGAGGATTTCAGTTCCCTCTAACGGCGCAACAGATAATGTCTTCCTCCATTGAGACGACACAAAACATTATGCCAGTTACACGTCATTAGACATGAGGCTCCATACTGCAGCATTCTCATGATGAATTCTTTAGCTAATAATGCCAACAGAGTATGTTGCCAGTAATGAAGGACATACTGCAAAAGAATAGCTATCTATAATCAAAATGAAAGCTAGACATTCATGGAGCATCAAAAATGCTCTGTGAAGATCGAATGTGTTCCGCGGGGCAAATTAGTTTGACACCCCTGCTCTATACAGTACCCTGTCAGACCCCAGTGAGCACACCACACATTCATTTCATTCACAGAGGAGCAAAAATACTAAAATACTGTACATGACATGATTATGCATGTTCCCATGTCATTTTAGAGAGAACTATCGACTAGATATACCCGGCTGTCTGTCAGCATGGCTTATCAAACAGTCACTTTTAAGCCAGGAAATCCTTTAAATAAATGCCGCACTGAGGCTGTCGACCCCCTCTACGGTACCTAGTCCTAGCCAGACCATTGATAAGGGCCACATGGCAGGGCACAGAAAGGAAGCAGTATGCCAGTCAGTCAGTCAAACTCCTGGCTAGTGGTGTGTGCATGCGTGTTAGTGTGTAAGAGCTGCCAGACTGATCTGAGCATATGAAAGATACCTGTGGCTCTTTATCCTCCCTGATGAGGTCACGGCTAGAGGACAGGTGAGCGGCACAGTGAGAGGCATGGCAGACCAGACGACATGGCAGAGAGAAGCTATCCTGCCTTGTTGGAGCTGATTGAATCAGCATGTCTGCACACCCGCTCTAACAGGAGAGAAAGATATAGAACAGAAGAGAGGAGGACAGACAGACAGAGAGAGAAACTCAGATGGGACCAGAATCAGATTAATTTAAATAGGTCTTCAAGTCGCCAGTTGGCGTCTCACGTTGCCTGTGAACTGAGGCGGAAATGAGACCTTCTAAATAATGAAATAACCTCTCATTTAATGAAATATTCAGGCTTTCACATTACTTTTCCTACAGTAAAATAAATAAAAGCCCTTGAAAGAGGCTGCTGCTGACACTATCATGGTGTTGAGGAAGGCTTCCTACATGTTAGTGAAGATGCCTGCTGAGAATATCTCTCCCTTCTCGCATCTCTCTCTCTGCATTGCCCTCCACCCCCGCTGCTAGCCTTTGATTTTCTTTCTCCTATATCCTCATCTCACTGGTGAGTCTTGTGTTGGAGATGACAGGTTACTGAGGCTAGACTTGGGAGTTCTGTGGGGGTTGAGGCTGGGTCATTAACCTAGCAACTCCATATCTCTCTAGTCCTTCTTCAGACCTAGGTTCAAATAGCATTTGTTTTCTTTCAACTACTTTGAGGTTTTGATTGAGCCTGTCTGGAAGTGCCAGATGGGAGGGTTGGCAGTTGTGGGACACTCCAATAGTTCCAATCAAGCACAGCTAATGTAATGGAGATATATCAAATACCTTTTGAACCCAGGTCTAGTTGTTGTTGTTTGTTTCTTGCGTGCAGAGAAAGTTCCTTCCTGACCGCCAGCCAGTCAAAATTACATCTCTTTAGGATTCTGTTGTCACTGGGATTAGTCACATGGATTTTCATAAGCATAATGTGATTTAAAGACCTGAGACACCCATCGCTTAACTGCATGACCTGTACCATTGTATGGTTGCACGATGCTGTTCCCAAACAACAGCCCCCCGTGATGTTCTACTATACTCTCTCTCTCTTCTTCCAAGGAGATGTGTTTTCCCTGCACAGCAGACCACAGTACCTGTATGTGAACATTACCTGGAGTTGATGCTCATTACTCATTTCCAGCCTGCAGCATAAAGTATATAGCTAACGTTTATATTTTTCACCACAGTGCAATGTGATGCAGCCTTGCCCATCTTCTTAAGCTATCATAAAGCATGTATAATGATCTATAATTAAAGCATCCCTCGGCCAAATTGCCGTCTAGCTTGGTGATAGATTGCTATTCCAACAATGTTATCTCAAAAACAAATATTTAACATTGAAATCATCTTATATCTCAATATAAATTGAAAATAATACACAATATACACATACAAGCAGAATCCCCTTTTTAAAAAATAGAATAAAAATGATTAAGATGCTGTCCTCAATAGAAGTTAGATGTTTTGAGACCACACGGAGCATACTTCCTCTGATTTGATTATTCTGCAATTGGAGCAGAAGCAGGGCTTGGCACACAACTGCAACGTGAGCTAATTCAATGTGTAAGGCCAGATGAGATGCTAATTTCAGACGAAATTCAGAGGGGGGATAACACATTTTTGATATCGAAAACAAAGCTCAATATCCAGTGGCTGCCCTAACCAGAACTATATAGTCTCTCTCTATATGTACAGTATATACAGTTGAAGTCGGAAGTTTACACCTTAGCCAAATACATTTAAACTCAGTTTTTCACAATTCCTGACATTTAATCCCAGTAAAAATGCCCTGTCTTTGGTCAGTTAGGATCATCACTTTATTTGCGACCAAGCTTTAACTTCCTGACTGATGTCTTGAGATGTTGCTTCAATATATCCACATAATTTTCCTCCCTCATGATGCCATCTATTTTGTGAAGTGCACCAGTCCTTCCTGCAGCAAAACACCCCCACAACATGATGCTGCCACCCCCCTGCTTCATGGTTGGGATGGTGTTCTTCAGCTTGCAAGCTCCCCCTTTTTCCTCCAAACATAACGATGGTCATTATGGCCAAACAGTTCTATTTTTGTTTCATCAGACCAGAGGACATTTCTCCAAAAAGTACGATCTTTTGTCCCCATGTGCAGTTGCAAACCATAGTCTGGCTTTTTATAGCGGTTTTGGAGCAGTGGCTTCTTCCTTGCTGAGCGGCCTTTCAGGTTATGTCGATATAGGACTCGTTTTACTGTGGGTATAGATACCTTTGTACTTGTTTCCTCCAGCATCTTCACAAGGTCCTTTGCTGTTGTTCTGGGATTGATTTGCACTTTTTACACAAAAGTACGTTCATCTCTAGGAGACAGAGCGTGTCTCCATCCTGAGCGGTATGATGGCTGCGTGGTCCCATGGTGTTTATACTTGCCTACTATTGTTTGTACAGATGAACGTGGTGCCTTCAGGCGTTTGGAAATTGCTCCCAAGGATGAACCAGACTTGTGGAGGTTCTCCACACATTTTTTCTGAGGTCTTGGCTGATTTATTTTGATATTTCCATGATGTCAAGCAAAGAGGCACTGAGTTTGAAGGTAGGCCTTGAAATACATCTACAGGTACACCTCCAGTTGATTCAAATTATGTAAATTAGCCTAATCGAAGCTTCTAAAGCCATGACATCCTTTTCTGGAATTTTCCAAGGTGTTTAAAGGCACACTCAACTTAGTGTATGTAAACTTCTGACCCACTGGAATTGTGATACAGTGAATTATAAGTGAAATAATCTGTCTGTAAACAATTGTTGGAAAAATTACTTGTGTCATGCACAAAGTAGATGTCCTAACCGACTTGCCAAAACTATAGTTTGTTTTAACAAGAAATTTGTGGAGTGGTTGAAAAACGAGTTTTAATGACTCCAACCTAAGTGTATGTAAACTTCTGACAGAAAGAGTACGAAAGAGACCGACAGAGAGAGAGCGACAGAGAGAGAGCGACAGAGAGAGAGAGAGCGACACAGAGAGAGCGACAGAGAGAGCGACAAAGAGAGCGCGACAAAGAGAGAGCGACAGACAGAGTGACAGAGAGAGAGAGAGTGACAGAGAGAGAGTGAGTGAGAAAGAGAGAGTGACAGGGAGAGAAAGAGAGTGAAAGCGAGTGAGAAATAGAGAGAGAAACTTCCGACTTCAACTGTATATAGTCTCTCCCTATATGGAACTTGTCCTAACTCTACGGCCCTCAGAGGGAGTCAGAACCTCAGAATGAGTCAGAACCTCAAAGCCTCAGAGTGAATCAGAACCTCAGAACCTCAGAGGGAGTCAAAACCACAGAACCTTGTAGAAGGCACAGGCACACCCATGGAAGATAGTCACGTCTCTGAACAGCAGATATAAAGTAGCTTTACTCATAAACCCCTACCCTTGCTTGTATGTTTGATGTTTACAGATGCACAGGCACATGTCAACACCATCACCCAGCAGCAGCCACCCAGTATGACTGAGTATTGTCAGAGACATTTGCCCAACCCAACCATCTCTGAGTCGCATCATTATAGAGTGCATAGCTCACCCCCCTGCAAACCCCTACCCGTACTTGTATGTTTGATGTTGGCAGATGCACAGCATAGTTAACAACACCACCCAGAACCAGTCACCCAGTATCTATCTGAGCTGCTTAGAGAGACATACAGTAGAGTGTCAGCCTCTCCTGAGAGAATGCAGTGGCCCAGACACCTGGCAGCCTCACTGACCCCATGCAGAATCTCCCTGGGCCCTTCTCTATACCCACCTTTAATTAGCCAAAGCTCCTATTCATCCCATCAAAAGCTGCTGTTCCTGGCAATAAATAAGCCTGTCAATCAAACCACGCACCTTAGACTCTCCCATTTCCCCATGCTCCTGATTAATGGCACAACATGCCTTTATCAATGTGCCATGTGTGGAACAGATTCATTATGCTCATTATCTCTGGGCTTCACCAGCAACGCATGTGTCAGGCAGCCCCAGCCTGAGCCGTCCACTGTCCACATGTGTGGGGGGAGGGAATAAAATAGCTGGTAGCTAACAGGTGGTAGCTATGAGACCACACACACACACACACACACACACACACACACACACACACACACACACACACACACACACACACACACACACACACACACACACACACACACACACACACACACACACACACACACACACACACACACACACACACACACACAACTACTGCTACAGATGCCAGCCATGCATTATGGGAGCAGGGAGGTGGTCATTAATCAAATTATTGGAGAATCCAACTAACTTATTTCAGTTTTCTATTACAATTCAGTACACAGAGAATTGACTGAGCCTCATGAGATATACAGTAACCTCAGGGTGAATACTTAGGGGCTGCTTTAAATAAATTGATCAGGCAGAGTTTATTCCACAATCCCTCCTGATTATTTCAATGGGTTGAAATAGACTAAAGTCCTTGATCATCTCTTATGCAGCACATGTTGTGAACAACTCTCCACATGTATCTGTCGTTGTCAAATCAGATGCATACATATGCATTCTAGGTAGTTCTCAACAGTTTATGCCTGTTAGGTTTGATCATTAGCCGATCTGAGAATTCCAAGAAATCTTTATTGACACGTCTGAATTCTGAGAATGATTTAAAAAAGAACTACAGTTAGGTACATTGTTTTGAAATAATATGTTCACAGTCACACCAATTCAATAATATGTTCACAGTCACTCCAATTACATTAGAATGTCATATTAAATAATCAAATACATTATTTTCTAAAGTGGCTGACTAAGCATGGTACAAATAAACCTTAACAGCATGACTGTGGTGGGGGGCATGATTACCGATTGCCTGAAAATGCTTTATATGCATTTTTGATTTGCACAAAATACCCCATTATGTGAAAGTGGAATTTTGTTTGTAAAATTAAAAAAATATATAAGTTCAGGAGTTAAAATGTGTTAATAAATCACATAAGAAGTTGCATGAACTCATTCCATGTTCAATAATAGTGTTTAACGTGATTTTTGAATGACTACCTTATCTCAGTACCCCACACATACAATTATCTGTAAGGTCCCTCAGTCGAGCAGTGAAATCAAACACAGATTCAACCACAAAGACCAGGGAGGTTTTTCCAATGCCTTGCAAAGAAGGGCACCGATTGGATAGATTTATTTTTGTTATTATAAAAGCAGGCACTGAATATCCCTTTGAGCATGGTGGTTAGTTGTTAATTATACTTTGGATGGTGTATCAAGTCACTACAAAGATACAGGCGTCCTTCCTAATTCAGTTCCCGGGGAGGAATGAAACCGCTCAGGGATTTCACCATGAGGCCAATGATGACTATAAAACAGTTAGTGGTTGTGATATGAGAAAACTGAGGTGGATCAACAACATTGTAGTTACTCCACAATACTAACCTAAATGACAGAGTGAAAAGAGGGAAGCCTGTACTGAATAAAAATATTCCAAAACATGTTTGCAAAAAGGCAATATAAGTAATACTGCAAAAATGTGGCAAAGAAATACACTTTTTGTCCTGAATACAAAGCATTATGTTTGGGGAAAATCCAACACAACACATCACTGAGTACCACGCTTCATATTTTCAAGCATGGTGGTGGCTGCATCATGTTATGGGTATACTAGTCATCAGCAAGGACTAGGGAGTTTTTCAAAAAAATAAACAGAATACTATTTTATTTTACTAGGCAAGTCAGTTAAGAACAAATTCTTATTTACAATGACCGCCTACACCAGCCAAACCCAGGCGATGCTGGGCCAATGGTGCGGTCCCCTATGGGACTCCCAATCACAGCTGGTTGTGATACAGCCTGGATTTGAACCAGGGTGTCTGTAGTGATGCCTCAAGCACTGAGATGCAGTGCCTTAGACCACTGCGCCTCTCGGGAGCCCATATAAGCACAGGTAAAATCCTTTAGGAAAACCTGGTTTAGTCTGCTTTCCGACAGACACTGGGAGACAAATTCACCTTTCAGCAGGACAATAACCAAAAAGACAAGGCCAAATCTACACTGGAGTTGCTTATGATGACATTGAATGTTCCTCAGTGGCCTAGTTACAGTTTTGACTTAAATCAGCTTGAAAATGGCTGTCTAGCAATGATCTATAAATAATCAACTTGACAGAGCTTAAAGATTTTTCTTAAGAATAATGTGCAAATTTAGTTCAATCCAGGTGTGAGACTTACCCAAAAAGACTTACAGCTGTAATTCCCACCAAAGGTGCTTCTACAAAGTATTGACTCAGGGGTGTGAATACTTATGTAAATTAATTAGTTCTGTATTTCATTTTCAATACATTTGCCAACATTTCTAAAAACATGTTTTCACTTTGTCATTATGCTGTCATTATGCTTATAAATGTGATTTATTTAATAAATTTTGAATTCAGGCTGTAACTCAGAAAAATGTGGAATTAGTCAAGGGGTATGAATACTTTTTGAAGGCACTGTATTCAATGTGCACTAAAACAGCCAGTGGATAAAACACTGTCTGTTTGCTGTCCAATAATGCATGGTTCACTTAAATGTATTTCATGGTATTTCAGTAAACCCAGCTGGTCAGATGTATACAGTGTGAATAGATACTGTAGGTGAGAGTGGCTATGACACCAGAGTGCCATATCATCCAGCTCAGTGTAATACAGTCTTATCTGATGATCCAGGGCTTCAATGAATCCTGTAGCCATGCCTTAAATAGTGTGCTGCGTTTTATCCTGCTGTCTCATACTCTGCTGTTTGAAGTAGGAGCTCCCTTGTGAGGCCATACTGAGACAGAACACATAAAAGCCACACAGACAGAGGGAGAGAGTAAGAGAGAGCGTGAGACATCGAGAGAGAGCGAGAGAGAGAGAGAGGAAAAGAGATAGTGGGCGAGAGAGAGAGGGAGGGGAAAGAGAGTGGGAGAGAGAGAGAGAGAGAGAGAGAGAGAGAGAGAGAGAGAGAGAGAGAGAGAGAGAGAGAGAGAGAGAGTATGAGTGTGATAGGGAGAGAGCAAGAGAGAGACAGAGAGAGGGAGAGAGAGAAAGAGAGAGAGAGAGAGAGAGAGAGAGAGAGAGAGAGAGAGAGAGAGAGAGAGAGAGAGACACAAACAGAGAGAGAAAGAGAGACGGGGGGTAGGGCCCTGTAAGAGCCCAACAGTAATGTACAGTAGTCACACATCTCTTATGGTGTGGGGAACATGGGGGCTCCAGACAGAACACAGCCCATGATGTCAATTCATCTGATTTATTTTCATGATCGAGGAAATACAACAGGCCGTTACATGTGGGAAATTACTTTCGATTACAAGCCATCCTTAGGACTAATAGGAGTTTGTGTTCAGAGTTTTTTGTCTTATTACTGACTGAGTGAAAACTGGGACGTCTGATCCCTGGTGATTTCCTCATTGCTGGCTATTACTTCTTAATCAATTTGCATGTAAAATGACTAGGGAGCTGGTCCTCATCTATTACTGTAGCAGCCAGAGCACTGAGCCATGCCATTCACTCCCTCCACCCTCACTGATGTCTACAACCCCCATATGTGTTGTGAACTGGCTTTTTTCAGACAATATTGAAAAGCCAAATCAGAGAAGTCCATCCAAAATATAAAATTATCTCATGGGTGAAGAACATTAGATTAACAAACTGAAAGGATAGTCATGTATCATTACTGAGAAGGTGAAAGGATAGATATGTATCATTACTGTGAAGGTGATAGGATAACTATGTATCATTACTGAGAAGGTGAAATTATAGACATGTATCCTTACTGAGAAGGTGAAAGGATAGACATGTATCATTACTGAGAAGGTGAAAGGATAGACATGTATCATTACTGAGAAGGTGAAAGGATAGACATGTATCATTACTGAGAAGGTGAAAGGATAGACATGTATCATTACTGAGCATGTGAAAGGATAGATATGTATCATTACTGAGAAGGTGAAAGGATAGATATGTATCATTACTGAGAAGGTGAAAGGATAGATATGTATCATTACTGAAAAGGTGAAAGGATAGACATGTATCATTACTGAGAAGGTGAAAGGATAGATATGTATCATTACTGAAAAGGTGAAAGGATAGACATGTATCATTACTGAGAAGGTGAAAGGATAGACATGCATCATTACTGAGAAGGTGATAGGATAGACATGTATCATTACTGAGAAGGTGAAAGGATAGATATGTATCATTACTGAGAAGGTGAAAGGATAGACATGTATCATTACTGCGAAGGTGAATGGATAGACATGTATCATTACTGAGAAGGTGAATGGATAGACATGTATCATTACTGAGAAGGTGAAAGGATAGACATGTATCATTACTGAGAAGGTGATAGGATAGATATGTATCATTCCTGAGAAGGTGATAGGATAGACATGTATCATTACTGAGAAGGTGAAAGGATAGACATGTATCATTACTGGGAAGGTGAATGGATAGACATGTATCATTACTGAGAAGGTGAAAGGATAGATATGTATCATTACTGAAAAGGTGAAAGGATAGACATGTATCATTACTGAGAAGGTGAAAGGAAATGGAAAATTGGTATGTGTGCATGTATCCATGCATGTGTTTGTGTCATCTGTAATCCTGGCTGTAGTGTGGCTAGTGAGTTGTGTTTACCTAGTAGCAGAGATTCACCCCAAGCTACGGGATGATGGAAAGAGATGTCCACAGAAGAATCAATGTGAGCCATCCACAATGACAGATTAATTTCCAAACTGGATTTAGTGCCTCCGGGAATACACATAGAGCACATTATCTCCTGATGAAGACAACACTGTTACCTCCCATGAATACTGAGACCTGCTTCCTGAAATGTAGTTGTGAATACAGCCTGGTGAGAAAGCTGTACATCCAGAACTGGAGGAGGCATTGTGAGTCGAAACAGCCTGATTCAGCCTGACCTATCTGAAACAGAAACAGCCTGACCTGTCTGAAACAGAAACAGCCTGATTAAGCCTGACCTGTCTGAAACAGAAACTGCCTGATTCAGCCTGACCTGTCTGAAACAGAAACAGCCTGACCTGTCTGAAACAGAAACAGCCTGACCTGTCTGAAACAGAAACAGCCTGATTCAGCCTGATCTGTCTGAAACAGAAACAGCTACTGTATGAGTTACAATAAGACCATTGCAATAACTCCTCATACAGTCATTACAATAACTCTGTATGTGTCACGTTCCTGACCTGTTTTCCATTGTTTTTGTATGTGTTTAGTTTGTCAGGGCGTGAGTTGGGGTGGGCATTCTATGTTATGTGTTTCTATGTTGGGTTAAATGTGTTGCCTGATATGGTTCTCAATTAGAGGCAGGTGTTTGACGTTTCCTCTGATTGAGAACCATATTAAGGTAGGCTGTTCTCACTGTTTGTTGGTGGGTGATTGTCTTCCGTGTTTGTGTTCGTCACCACACGGGACTGTTTCGTTTGTTTAGTCTGTTCCTGTTTGTGCATTCTTCGTGTTATGTAAGTTCTCATGTTCAGGTCTGTTTAACGTTGTTTGTTGTTTTGTAGTTTGTTCAAGTGTATTTTCGTCTTCGTTATTATTATTAAAATCATCATGTCTACATACCTCGCTGCGTGTTGGTCCGATCCATGCTCCTCCTCGTCTGAGGAGGAGAACAACGTCGACAGCCGTTACAGTATGTCCTTCAGGTTTAAACAATAAAGAAGCATGTTGTTAACTTCCACTGTCCAAGAGTTGCTGAATTTCACTTCAATAACTCATAATACAAAAAGTTAACTATTCAGTTCCACTCCACTCAGCTTGCTGAAAAGTAAAATGTATGTGCCAGGTGCCTTTTGGTTTGCTTGCAAAATAACAGGCAATGTGCCATCTGGAGAGGCATTATATGGAAAGGAAAAGTGTGGGGGAATGGACCAGATTCATCAACTCTAAAGTAGCCATAGAATAACAATCAATTCTAATCATATGTCAGTACCTTCCTCTTACTAAACACAAGGCAAGATGATAGTTTTGCTGTACACCTTGCTTTGGATCTCTCTTGGGGACCATCTCTCTTTAACCAAAGTATATCTAATGTCAATGAAACTGTCATAATGGCTTAATGATTCCTACACAGAAGCATAGAAGGTACAGGCCACATCAAAAATATAATTGTTTTGTATCAATGATCTTTCAACTGACTCCTCTGTCAACCTTTTCTTAGCAGTAGGCCTACTAGTCATTAGCTAGCTTCAGCAGCATAGAAGATCCGTCTCTTTGGTTGGTCAGTATACAGTACTGCTGAGATCCCCCTAACAACCACAGACCTCATATACTGTAGGGGTTTATATCATGTGGAAAATATACACACATGAATGGTGCCTGTTGCCTGTTATGGTGCCTGTTACCAGTGCCAAAGAGCAGCCAGCGTTTTACAGCGGCAGCTTGGAGCCCCATTAAAATAAAACTCTGAGCCGAGCCATAACTCACGCCCCTCCAGCGTCTTATAGAGGCTGACCCCTCACCGACTTGATTGGGAATTTCTGTCAAAAGCCTGCAGTCACTGTAGGGGTAGTTTATGAGATACAGCCCAGAAGACCATGTTGATTTTATGACAGACTCCCTTCAAATAAAATCTAAAACGTGTGCAATGCCATTAATTTTGCTACGCTGCTGTGAGATGTTTGCCTTGTCTGCTGTGGAGGATTTCTCCACACTCAGCCAGCAGCATACCAGCCTGCATACCGCTGCTGGCTTGTGTCTGAAGCTAAGCAGGGTTGGCCCTGGTCAGTCCGTGGATGGGAGACCAGATGCTGCTGGAAGTGGTGTTAGAGGGCCAGTAGGAGGAACTCTTTCCTCTGGTCTAAAAAATATCCCAATGCCTGAGGGCAGTGATTGGGTACACTGCCCTGTGTATGGTGCTGTCTTTCAGATGGGATGTTAAACGGGTGTCCTGACTCTCTGAGGTCATTAAAGATCCCATGGCACTTAATGTAAGAGTAGGGGTGTTAACCCCGGTGTCCTGGCTAAATTCCCAATCTGGCCCTCAAACCATCACGGTCACCTAATAATCCACAGTTTACAATTGACTCATTCATCCCCCTCCTCTCCCCTGTAACTATTCCCCAGGTTGTTGCAGTAAATGAGAATATGTTCTCAGTCAACTTACCTGGTGAAATAACAGAAAAAATGAATAAAAAAACGTTTAAATAAATAAATGTCATCCCTCGTATCAGACCATCTCTACACCAAACTGACATGTGTGGAGGCTGTTCATTGACATGTGTTACACTACAGTAAACCGAGGCTATGCAATATATATTTTTTATTTCACCTTTATTTAACTTGGCAAGTCAGTTAAAAACAAATTCTTATTTACAATGACGGCCTACCCCGCCCAAACCCTAATCACAGACGAAGCTGGGCCAATTGTGCACCGCCCTATGGGACTCCCAATCACAGCCGGTTGTGATACAGCCTGGAAACAAACCAGGGTCTGTAGTGATGCCTCTAGCACTGAGATGCAGTGCCTTAGACCGCTGCGCCACTCGGCAGCATCTGGTTGCCGCTGAATTTACTAATGGTGGCATCTCAAAACCCCATATGGGAACAGAATCTGTCAGATTGTAGCACGATAGTGGCTATACTAGTTGCATCTGACTGCTGCTGAAGCTTCTGATGGTGGCATCTCAAAACCTGCGAATCGCAGATGTGAAGAGAATATCTGTCAGTCTCAGATGGGGGTGGATGAAGTTGATGCTACAGTCCAATTAATCTAAAGGCACTGAGGTGAGACCTCAGCTATCTGCTTGGAACAGGAAACAGAATCGTACAAGACAACAACAGAGAGGTGAAAGCACCTCATTACCTGTTGTGAAGGTTTTGTTTTAACTCCTGGGACAACCGTCAACCTCTCTCTGCGTCACATCCTGTGCCATAGCAGTGCTTTACTGTGTCCAGGTCAGTACTGTATGTTCACCTTGAAGAAACCGAACAATAGTAAAATAGACAGCCGACTGAGCTGAGCAAACATGTTCTGGTCCTTGTGAGTAATCTAATCTGTAGGTTTTTTATCTTCATCCTCTTTTGGCCATCCACCTCTACAAAGCTCTATAGTATGAACCCTCTTTGCTCTTCTCATCACTCTGTCTCAGTAGCAGTGCTGTGTGAGTGAAGGCTGGGACACCTGCCCATAGTGATTTACCATTTGTCTGGAGAACACTGCAGTGGGACGGGCCGTGGAGAAGAGAGGTCTTGACACACTCATCCACTGGCATCTAAACATCTTCCTCTCTTCCTCCCGGCATCAAACTGTCAGGCTTTATAGTGTGGCTGTTCACACCTGATACAGGGCATCATATAATGAAGAAATAACCTCTCAGAGGGAAATAGGTTGGACGTGAAACTATTCTTTGAGTGACAAAAGGCATTCAACAGCCCATCTCCTCTGTGACAGTAATTGCACTGCACAAAGCTTTATGTTTCTAAACCCAGAAAAAGTCAGCACTAAATAAGACAAGACATTTACATTTACATTTACATTTAAGTCATTTAGCAGACGCTCTTATCCAGAGCGACTTACAAATTGGTGCATTCACCTTATGACATCCAGTGGAACAGCCACTTTACAATAGTGCATCTAAATCTTTTAAGGGAGGGGTCAGAAGGATTACTTTATCCTATCCTAGGTATTCCTTAAAGAGGTGGGGTTTCAGGTGTCTCCGGAAGGTGGTGATTGACTCCGCTGTCCTGGCGTCGTGAGGGAGTTTGTTCCACCATTGGGGTGCCAGAGCAGCGAACAGTTTTGACTGGGCTGAGCGGGAACTGTGCTTCCTCAGTGGTAGGGAGGCGAGCAGGCCAGAGGTGGATGAACGCAGTGCCCTTGTTTGGGTGTAGGGCCTGATCAGAGCCTGAAGGTACTGAGGTGCCGTTCCCCTCACAGCTCCGTAGGCAAGCACCATGGTCTTGTAGCAGATGCGAGCTTCAACTGGAAGCCAGTGGAGAGAGCGGAGGAGCGGGGTGACGTGAGAGAACTTGGGAAGGTTGAACACCAGACGGGCTGCGGCGTTCTGGATGAGTTGTAGGGGTTTAATGGCACAAGCAGGGAGCCCAGCCAACAGCGAGTTGCAGTAATCCAGACGGGAGATGACAAGTGCCTGGATTAGGACCTGCGCCGCTTCCTGTGTGAGGCAGGGTCGTACTCTGCGGATGTTGTAGAGCATGAACCTACAGGAACGGGCCACCGCCTTGATGTTAGTTGAGAACGACAGGGTGTTGTCCAGGATCACGCCAAGGTTCTTAGCGCTCTGGGAGGAGGACACAATGGAGTTGTCAACCGTGATGGCGAGATCATGGAACGAGCAGTCCTTCCCCGGGAGGAAGAGCAGCTCCGTCTTGCCGAGGTTCAGCTTGAGGTGGTGATCCGTCATCCACACTGATATGTCTGCCAGACATGCAGAGATGCGATTCGCCACCTGGTCATCAGAAGGGGGAAAGGAGAAGATTAATTGTGTGTCGTCTGCATAGCAATGATAGGAGAGACCATGTGAGGTTATGACAGAGCCAAGTGACTTGGTGTATAGCGAGAATAGGAGAGGGCCTAGAACAGAGCCCTGGGGGACACCAGTGGCACCAGCACGTGGTGAGGAGACAGATTATCGCCACGCCACCTGGTAGGAGCGACCTGTCAGGTAGGACGCAATCCAAGCGTGGGCCGCGCCGGAGATGCACAACTCGGAGAGGGTGGAGAGGAGGATCTGATGGTTCACAGTATCGAAGGCAGCCGATAAGTCTAGAAGGATGAGAGCAGAGGAGAGAGAGTTAGCTTTAGCAGTGCGGAGCGCCTCCGTGATACAGAGAAGAGCAGTCTCAGTTGAATGACTAGTCTTGAAACCTGACTGATTTGGATCAAGAAGGTCATTCTGAGAGAGATAGCAGGAGAGCTGGCCAAGGACGGCACGTTCAAGAGTTTTGGAGAGATAAGAAAGAAGGGATACTGGTCTGTAGTTGTTGACATCGGAGGGATTGAGTGTAGGTTTTTTCAGAAGGGGTGCAACTCTCGCTCTCTTGAAGACGGAAGGGACGTAGCCAGCGGTCAAGGATGAGTTGATGAGCGAGGTGAAGTAAGGGAGAAGGTCTCCGAAAATGGTCTGGAGAAGAGAGGAGGGGATAGGGTCAAGCGGGCAGGTTGTTGGGCGGCCGGCCGTCACAAGACGCGAGATTTCATCTGGAGAGAGAGGGGAGAAAGAGGTCAGAGACTTAGTTTGCAAGAAGCAGCCTACAATATTAGTCATTCAATACTGAACTTTAAACCACAATTCCCCTGTTGAGAAAAGAACTGCAGTATTGTCGCAAAAAAATAACTATTTATTTTGGCGTTCAGTAGCTAAGGTATTAGGGGACCTAGCTACAGTACAGTGAAATGCATTAGCTGGATTTACTGTGCGTAGTGAGATTGTGTATTTCAACCCAAGTTATTTTAATATTCCCAATGAATCATGCTATTTATTTCAATGTATTTAAAATAAGATGGTTGTAGATATTACTCAGACATTGATAAGTTAATGAATTACACTCTGACTTTTAATTCAATACACATCAAACTCTGGGCTTGGCGGGATACTGAGATAATAGTGAACCCTCAGTATATTCAGAAATCAACATGTTTCTGACATGTTTTCGGCTTGCTGCCCATCTGAGTTAGTGGGAGGAGGGTTAAAGGCTCACTCTGGCAGTCTTGTGTTAGTGTTAAAAGGCTGTTTGATACCAGCTCATAACCATGGCAATAGAAAATAGGAAGTGTTTATGGCACTAAAGGAACATTTGAGGCCCTTGGAGCAAAGGAGAGAGAGAGAGAGAGAGAGAGAGAGAGAGAGAGAGAGAGAGAGAGAGAGAGAGAGAGAGAGAGAGAGAGAGAGAGAGAGAGAGAGAGAGAGAGAGAGAGAGAGAGAGAGAGAGAGAGAGAGAGAGAGAGAGAGAGAGAGACCAGAGGAAGATAGAGAGGCAAATGCATGCTATCGCTTGTTTCAGATGAGACTGCATCAAATGCTGTGTGGATGATATGCCTTGAAAAAACTGTGATGTTGGAATCAGGCTTGCTTTAATCAATTAGGACTTGAGTATGATCACCAGGGCATCACAACAGACTGATAACATATTATGCTCAATGTTTTCCATCCTCTCTCCCTCCAGTTTTTTATTATAGCCTCACATTTACATTTTACATTTTAGTCATTTAGCACAAGTCCCCCGTGGAAATCAAACCCACAAACCTGGCGTTGCAAGCGCCATGCTCTCCCAATTGAACCACACAGGGCCTCCAGCCACTGTTATGTGGCTATTTGTGCTGGTGGGAGAGAGATCATCATCACAGACCTGTTTATGTTTTAATGGACATGACATTAAATGTGCAAATGTTGAATAAGTGATGTGCAATGATGCTAAACAAGAGGCAGCGGACATTATTCAGTCCTCCATTACAGGAGGTACAGTAAAAACAACTGGCTTTGGTTTCTGGTAATTGGCGAGGGGTTCTGCATGAGAGCACACTAAGGCCATTCTGTCATGCTACGTGAGTTCCATTTAAAAAAGCACCAAAAAGCATATTTCTGTTCATTACTTCTACCCTTCCTACATTAAAACTAAAGCAATCGATGACAATCAGTTTGCTCTGGTGTCTTATAAGATATGTCACTCAGTAATATGACACCTAATTATTCTAGCTGTTGCCGTGCCGATGCTGGTGATCTGGGATTCGGAGAATGTCCACATAATGAGCTGCTACGTCTGTCTGGGGAACATTTTCAAAGGGCTGTCCCTTTTCTCCGGCACACAATGCTGTCTAATAGAAAATCTGAATCATTATTTTAATTGCTTAGTTTGGGAGTTAAGGTTATGAGAATGTCACATCGCTCTATGAAGAGGTACAAAGAAAAGAGTGACATATAAACAGGATATATATGTGCTATTGCTTGCTCTTTGGGGTCAAGGTTGGGTTTCTGTGAAGCACTTTGGGAGTGTGGAGGTAAAAAATACTTTTGAAATACGTTTGATTGATGGTTCAACATCTGGAGTTCTGTTTTAATTCAGTTGAATGATGGTTGATGGCCTTGTGGAAGCTGTGAAATGTAGGAGAAGTGTAAATATGAGGATGTTATTCACCTGTAGTTGGTACATATCTTTCTCTTTTTCTCCCATCCAACAATCCAACAATCCAAGATGGCTTGTCACGGTTATTTAGTCCCTGCATCAGCAAACAATTTTCTAGCTTTCGATCCTTTGTCTTTGATGCTACAATGACTTGTTAGTTAGCAACCTCAGGGGCTTAGTGCTGAGTGAAATAACCTATTTATTGTGGACATCTTCCATAGACCTGCGATTCTGTGTGATGTTGTACTACAGAGTGTCTTTCTTTGTTCAAACAGCAATGTTTTACACAGTATAGCCTAGGTAGTTATGCTGTGATCGCTGGCTAAACACATATTTTATAAGGACCATTAATCTGACAGGAGGCTAATCTGATCCAGTTATCTATCTACTTCCAGGCCGGATAGCAGGCAGGCACCGCTATGCATAGGTAATGTTTCATTAATATGAAACTATGATTCAACTAGATGATATGTCTCTATTATCTTCGAGAAATAAGATGGATAGATTATCAGTGTGATTATCAGATCAGGAAGATAATCATGTCTGCCAATAATAGAGGTGGCCATTATCATCAGATATAATAAAAGAGAGATAGAGGTCTGGGCTGCTCTCAAATGGCAGCCTACTCCGTATTTAGTGCACTGCTTTTGACCAAAGGAAAAGTCCTATGGGCCCTGGTCAAAGTAGTGCACTATATAGGGAACAGGTTGCCATTTGGGACGCAGCCCTAGATGTAGATACTGTAGATTAAATTACACTACTGGCCACTAAACTGACAGGACTATAGGCTTTATTAGTGTTTAAACACAAAACGACCTTACCTCACACTTTATACTCTTCCTTCATTGTTTTTAAGGTATACACAGTCTATATCAAGGATTAATTGCAAAGGTGGACAACTAAGTTAATGAAATATGAATATACTGTTTCACTCATTATTAATGCATAATGGCTAACAGCGCAGTATTAATATAGCAGAGGTTTGAGATAATTAGATGGGTGTGGTGCTATGAGACTAGAACTGGTTTCTCTGTTTAATGGCATGATGTCATTGCCAGGCTCCTGGGAATGTTGAGTAGAGGTCTGCAGTCACATACCGTATGACAAAATAAACAGAAAGGAATGTCTTAGTTGTCTGAATGACTGACTTAGTTTAGTTTTAGAATTCATCTGTTATGACACGTGCATATATTCCAGCTTACGGTAAGATACAGTAACATGGAAATTAAGCTAGCCCGCTAACTCGAGGCAGGTACTTTCCAGACAGGGCAAGTAGAAAATGTGGGTGAAAATGTGTCTTTTCCATTATCGCATAGCAGATTCTGGACATAGGCTAGTAGAAATGGTGGTCTACGAGCCCGGCTGGCCAGTGCCCAAAATACTTAAGTTCCATCACTGTACAGTAAGATATCTCAGATATTAACCCTTTACACCCACTCGTGGGAATTGGCCTAAATGTATAGGGCTAAATTTGAAAATAATTTGCATGACCATGGTGGCAATTGAAAGGCAACAGTTTGGAGATAATGGGGAATGATTAGACCAAAGGTGAGTATACATAATGGAAAAACATTGACACTGTATATGACATGAATTTTATGATTTGGAAATGTGAAGTGCACAATTGGACTGTTTTGCAATTGGGTGATTGGCATTCTTGAATGACATCAAAGCGTTATTTATTATAATGTTACTGTACAGCCACTATGTTCTAGGTGCTTATTAGTGCCCAAATCTGCCATTTACAACCCGTACACAGGTACAAGGTGTAAATTGCTACCAAAGATCTACTAAACCATTCATATTTTCTCTCTACTCTGCTGGTAATTCCAACACACCCACACGTCAACATCACTGGTCATTTATTGATTTACGGGTAGTTTGCCTTGGGCGAGGCCTTGGTTGCTGTATTGCCTTGGTGGAGGAGGAACAAACACGTGTGCACACACACACACACACACATACACACATACACACACACACACACACACACACACACACACACACACACACACACACACACACCCTGGGGCTGATGACTGTGGGCGAGGCAGAGGTAGAGAGGGAGCAGGAGAAGTGAGGTGCATGGATGCTGGAGGGCAGCAGTGTTGCATTAATTAGAGCTTGTGGGGGGAAATGGCTTTTAGGGAGGAAAGTCTGCAGGGATAGTTCTCTGTCCTGAATGCACTCAGAAGATTTCTCAGTTCTAGCAGTATGATGAATAGCTCAGTTACTCAGACAGATGTGTCCATGAGAAGAGTGGAAATGGAATGGAACACGCACACTATGAAAGTGTCTCTAGACTAATATGTGATGTGTATGAAAAATGCATGGTGGAAAAGTGCATGGTGCTATAAATGTAAGTTGCGTGTGGAAACAACATTAGCTTGGCACCACACACACCTGCACAGTTGTTGCTGATTGAGAACCTCAACCATCTGTTCTGTAAAATAGTTCTGTGAAAATGTTGAAAGTGTTTACTAATATAGACCTGCCTTCAATCAGATCAACCGACAACCACACAGCTGATACAGTGTTTTGGCGAAGTCGGAGGAGGTATAACTGCGTTGGAGCTGTCAAATCAGTGAGCAGCTTCTCTTGATCATTGTCATGAAGCCACACCGGTCCCACTCACGTTAGAAGTTCAGAACGGGAAAGTGTAAGATATATGGAAATAATTGTGATCAAATTGAAAATCTTTCAACAAAATAATGAGGATTTCTATCAGCCTAATCGAGGTGTAGATTACTTCTCACATTCCAGTGTTCCAACTTGTAAACAATGCTGCATGGGATTTCCTCATAATGAGACTCCGTGCAGCCAATCGCAATGTCCGCTTTAGGTATAATGCCAGGAGAGACTTGTGGATTTGACAGCTTTAATGCATTTCAACCCCAGACACAGCGGATGTTGGCTAAAGCTGATTGAATAGAGCCCATAGTGTCTCTCTCTCTCTCTCTCTCTCTCTCTCTCTCTCTCTCTCTCTCTCTCTCTCTCTCTCTCTCTCTCTCTCTCTCTCTCTCTCTCTCTCTCTGTCTCTCTCTCTCTTGCTCTTCCCCCTTTGTCTCTCACCCTCCCCCCTCTGTCTCTCTCACACTCTCTGTGGCCATTCATGCTTCTCCTTGTGTGTGCATCCAACAGGTAAGTTCAATTTTTCTTATCCCAGACCATTTAGTTCCCCATATCAACGTGGGAGAACAAAGGGTAGCGTAGAGAAAAGATGAACACCCCTGTCTCCTTTCTCTAAAGAAAGAAACCTCTGCACTAATCATTGCTGTAGCTCACCTGAACATCCTTCAATGACACAAAACCTTTACGGGGCCTTGATTATTTTTCAAGGCTGCTGAAAGGCACAGGAAACAATGACATTAGCATTCCTTTCAATTGGTGTATTTTGGGGCAAAGAAATCGGGTTTCTATAATTCGCTCTGTCTAAAAAAAGGTAGAAGGTCTAAAGCTCCAAAGGGAGCCACAGTAACTGTTAACCCACTCAGTGTCAGTCGCTTTAAAGACAATTCACACAACCACATACAGGGGTGGTGGGGCTCCAGAGGTGTCAATTCAACCTGGGGCAATGTGATTTGTATTCACACCTAAGAGAAAACTAAATATCATTGGGAATGTCTTGTTGTTTAGGTGCCTGTCAGTCAGAAACCGGTTTATGTTTAAGTGCATCTAAACCAGCTGTTGCTTCGGGGCTTTATGGTTATTTCTTTAAAAGCTTACCAGACACACCGTCATAAGACATACAGGACATGCAGTGGCTGAAAGAGGCTACAATGCTGGCATGCACATTCATCAGGAAATGGTGTCGTTAGTGAAAATAGTAAATAACACTTTGCTATTGAAGTAGCAACATGACTTGAATCATCAAATATTATGTTTGTTTTTTGTTGCTTGTAAATATTTGACAGTGAGTCCACAGTTAAAGACAGCACAAAGCTTGACTGTTGATTCCCAAAGAGACAAACCAGAAATAATGCATAATACATATGCTAAATGCATCCCTGTGCACAACACAGTGTAGCAGAAATGTATCAGGCAAGATGCATTCTTACATTCGTTTGAAGACATCAAGGCAATTACTGTTTGTCCCCTAGAGAAATACTTAGGAGGACAGTACTTGTATTCTATTTTAGGTAGGGTTTTCTTCAAGATGTAGAAATGCATCCATTTATGAGCCCCAAGATAAAAAATAACCCTTATGAATAAAGCTGACATCATTTCAAAGACTTGAAAAACAAACTGTCAGTTTGAAGGTGTACAACTCAACTTCACAGATGAGAGAGAGACCAACAGAGAGTGAGAGCAAGACAGAGAGGTTTATTGGGTATTGTACCATATGATTTTCATACCACTGATGCAGTCTTCATACATCACCCACACACTAAAGTAGGTGAATGACCCTAATATAGCAAGCTGTGAACCAGACCCTCCCACCACAGTTTTTTTACACCTTTATTTAACTAGGCAAGTCAGTTAAGAACAAATTCTTATTTTCAATGACGGCCTAGGAACAGTGCATTAAATGCCTTGTTCAGGGGCAGAACGAAAGATTTGTACCTTTTCAGCTCAGGGATTTGATCTTGCAACCTTTCGGTTACTAGTCCAACGCTCTAACCACTAGGCTACGCTGACTCCCTCCCTCCACTCTCTAGGCCATTGTACTACCCACAACCCAATAGCTTGATTATTGTATTCGCAATGAGTGCTTCCGCCGTATACATTCTTGTTGAGTATTGTTGAGAGGTAGAAGTTTCTGTCAGAGTGAAGAAGCTAGTTTGTTGCTTCCCTCTTAGAAGACAAGCTGGATTTCTGCGTTGTTCTGTTCCGCTTGCTTGGCTCTGCCCCGTCTCAAACTTCCAGAGCAGCAGCTAGAGAAGCTTCTCCTCCATTAATTGGGACCTATACCATGAGCTTGTCGCTACAAAACGTGGTCGTGCTGCCTCACAGCCGGGGGAGATGTATCAGGGTCAGACTCCCACGCCTTGGAGGAAGAACCAGCCAGACCTTCACATAATCCTGCTCTCATTGGCGGGCGGAGACATTCACCTCCACGAGCGGAGCTGGAGGGCGGAGGGCGGGGGGAGGGGCGGACAGACTGAAGGGTTTAGGGTTGTTGAGAGGCACAGAGTCTAGAGTCTACCAGTGCTCCCTCTTTGTATTCGGGGATGGATCAATGGCTGGTGCCAGAGATAGCAGTATCTTCATATAAGGTTTTAAATGAAAGGATTTTTTTTTTTTAATCGATACATCTGCAAGGTTTTAAATGAAAGGACATCTTTTAAAATCGATACATCTGCGCTCAAGAGGGCTGCTAGTAGAAGATTTTGATGAGGGCACACAATAAGATATATCATGAAACATTAATGTGCTGCCATGATAACATATTTTTGTGCCATATTTTACTCATTGACACATGTTTTAACAAGATTGATTTTGGAGGAGAGAGTATTTTTCAAACTCATAGTTCAGTGCAATTTTGTTCAGAAGGAAGAATGTAAAGCTCTGTAGCATCACTATCCTGAAATAAGCCTTTAAGTCATAGATATCCAGCATTCAATATAGTTTTTAGAATATTTTATTTTTCAAAACATTTGTAATTTCCAGCCATGACCATGTGATGTGTCGTTTGTGGCTATTTGCCGCTGTGATGCTTCAACAAAACCCAGGGCAAGGGATTCCGGAGCCAAGAATTGACCGTGACCTCATAAAACAATACAACGTCTGGGGAAAATTGCTTCAATCTGCCAGACCTCTCAAACTGTATTAAAGGTTTCAGACTCTTAGGCAGCCTCCAGTCATTATTCAAAGGGAGATATAGCATCTCCTGAACCAAAGACTCCATAAGGCCATGTTCCATTGGCAGGCTCAGTGGATTAGAAGCTACCGCATCTCTAATGTGTCACTCAGTAGGGTTTCTCCCCCCATAAGCTTTCATCAGCTTGTCAATTACATGGAGAAGATAACCTTTTTGTAAATCACAAAATGCATTAAGGCAGCGAGGCATTGATCGACAACCTCGCCCTCTACACACACAGATACCCTTTCAGTACACTCCCGGCCGCCTTCGTATAAGTCACCTACACAATCTGTATATCTAAGTTCCTGTCAACACTTTCTCTATAGTATCTGACTACAGGAAGGGTTGCTGCACCATCACAAAGCCTTATAGTACAGTATGTGCCAGCGCTGAGTCCTTGGATAGCACCCCCTTCCTTCTTTTATCAAGATATTGCATTTAACCGCCTACATGGGGAATGGGAAGTAAAGTTCAAGGCTGCTTTTCATTTACAGTATATAATTATCTTTTTCTAGTTTTTATGACATTGATTATTCTTCATGCTCTTCCTCAGTGCTCTCCTCCCACGGTGGTGAGAGATATGTATGTAGCTTCAGGGAACTACAAAGGTCTTACTCAGCCAGCCCAGCAACACTAGCAGCTTATTTCCTGTTGTACGGTTTGTTTTTCTTTCTCTGTCGTGATTATCTTCGGATGGACTTTGGACCGGGGGCTTGTTCTGTAGAACATGGACTGTTCCTGATACAGCCAGCCAGCCATCTGTTGACTTTGAAGTCTTCAAGTTGTCTCATAAAGCCCACGCAATACTGCAGCAGAAGCATCCTGGCTGCATTCTATTTGTGTTTCCCTTTTTGCCATCCCCCTCATTCGATCAAATATTTGCCCTTGTATATAGCACCGTTAAATTAGGTTTCTAGACCTTTACTCTCATTTAGAAGGAAGTTAAACTCCTTTCTATTATGGAATGTTATCTTGTTTGAGCCAGACTTTCAAAGTGACTTGACGTGTGTGCTCATTCAAAAAATTAATTAATTCCACAAATTTTTCCGTCAGCTTCAGGAACTCAGATGATGGTATTAGTTGTCTGCAATGAGGGAATACAAAATTGATTTATGCTTTGAACAGCAGCACAGAGCTACACATGTGGTATATTTATTTAACCTTTATTTTGACAGGGAGTCAGACCTTGGTCTCTTTTCCAGATGGGCCTTATATAGCACCACAATACACATCAAAATACATGAAACTACACATTCATATACACAATATATGAAACTACTTCTGTTGTAGCCAGTAGAGATGTTTGGATTCTCAGGATCAGAGAATGTCTGTCCATTCTCTCATCAGTTGACTAGCTCTCACAGCTTCAGAACGTCACTTCAAAGACAACAAAAAGTGTTCAGATTCTTTCTGAATTCAATTGAGAGCAGCTGGAGACTATCACTATTTTATTTTCTAAACCTTTCTAAATCACCATATTATAACTGTAGGGTCAATGTTCCATAGAGATAAAATATTGTCATTGATAAAGACATTATTGATAATGCTACCATTACTTTTTCAATTGCCTTTTTTTGGAGTAGACCAACTTTCAGGATTGTATTGCTTGTTCTGTACATCATAAGAACTGAAATAGTGGGTTGCCGTCTTTGTCTCGAATAATGTCTCTAAAACGTACCTTTAAAGTTACACAACATTAAAAGAAAAAAATACATTTGAGTGAGAAATTAGCAGAAATATTGCATATCACGTGGCATTATTTGATCAGATAGTGTGGAGATAAGAAGACAGTGCATTAGTGAGCTGTCAGATGAAACAGAATGGAATGTTTCCCTGGGGAATGGGAGTCTTCATATTAAGACAGCAGAATCTGGGTGGAATTTGGAACACATTGTCCCTGGTTTCATCCATTTAAATGGCCATTATTTTATTCATGGTTACATGTGGAGATCTGTTCACTAATAAACAAACACTTACAGAGGAAGGACAAGAGTTAAAAACATACAAAATAAAACTATTGTAAAATAGACAGTGTCCATAAAAGGTATATAGTATGTATAAACTGGAAATACAGGCCTAATGTCACGACCGTGTGGGAGTGAGACAAACCAAAACGCAGCATGTGGAAAATAAGAAATCTTCTTTTATTATAGAAGAAGGCAAAACGAAACAAAACACTTACAAACTATCAAAACAACAAACGACCGGGAAGCTATAAACGTAGTGCACACACACAGGCTACAAACGTTCAACATAGACAATTCCCCACAACAAACTAAAGCCTATGGCTACCCTAAATATGGCTCCCAATCAGAGACAACAGAAACCAGCTGTCTCTAATTGGGAACCCATTCAGGCAACCATAGACTTTCCTAGACAACTACACACAACATAGACACAGCTAGACAACTATACTAAACATAAACCCAACTACTCTAAATAAACCCCCTAAACCTTACAATCACCCTGGACACTACAAAACCCACATAAATACCCATGTCACACCCTGACCTAACTAAAATAATAAAGAAAACAAAGAATACTAAGGCCAGGGCGTGACACCTAAGTGTTGTTGTTCACTAGTTTGCTACAATTGGGGGAGGGGTGATATGGGTGGAGGGTAATAAAGGAAATATACACTACCGTTCAAAAGTTTGGGGTCACTTAGAAATGTCCTTGTTTTTGAAAGAAAAGCAAATTTTTTGTCCATTAAAATAACATCAAATTGATCAGAAATACATTGTTAATGTTGTAAATGACTATTGTAGCTGGAAACGGCTGATTTTTAATGGAAAATCTACATAGGCGTACAAAGGCCCATTATCAGCAACTATCACTCCTGTGTTCCAATGGCACGTTGTGTTAGCTAGAAGGCCAGCATCCCGGAGTCGCCTCTTCACTGTTGACGTTGTGACGTTGGTGTTTTGCGGGTACTATTTAATGAAGCTGCCGGCTGAGCACTTGTGAGGCGTCTGTTTCTCAAACTAGACACTCAAACTAGACACTCTTGCTCAGTTGTGCACCGGGGCCTCCCACTCCTCTGTCTATTCTGGTTAGAGCCAGTTTGCGCTGTTCTGTGAAGGGAGTAGTACACAGCGTTGTACGAGATCTTCAGTTTCTTGGCAGTTTCTCGCATAGAATAGCCTCCATTTCTCAGAACAAGAATAGACTGACAAGTTTCAGAAGAAAGTTCTTTGTTTCTGGCCATTTTGAGCCTGTAATCGAACCCACAAATGCTGATGCTCCAAATACTCAACTAGTCTAAAGAAGGCCAGTTGTATTGCTTCTTTAATCAGTACAAAACTTTTCAGCTGTGCTAACATAATTGCAAAAGGGTTTTCTAATGATCAATTAGCCTTTTAAAATGATAAACTTAGATTAGCTAACACAACATGCCATTGGAACACAGGAGTGATGGTTGCTGATAATGGGTCTCTGTACACCTATGTAGATATTCCATAAAGAAATCTGCCATTTCCAGGTACAATAGTAATTTACAACATTAACAATGTCTACACTGTATTTCTGATCAATTTGATGGTATTTTAATGGACAAAAATGTGCTTTTCTTTCAAAAACAAGGACATTTCTAAGTGACCCTAAACTTTTGAATGGTGGTGTATGTATTTGCAAAAAATAAATATGGGTGATTGGAAGTGATGAAGTGATGCAGACAACTAAACTCAGCAAAAAAATAAACGTCCTCTCACTGTCAACTGTGTTTATTTTCAGCAAACTTAACATGTGTAAATATTTGTATGAACATAACAAGATTCAACAACTGAGACATAAACTGAACAAGTTCCACAGACATGTGACTAACAGAAATGGAATAATGTGTCCCTGAACAAAGGGGGGGGGGGGGGGGGCGTTCAAAAGTAACAGTCAGCATTTGGTGTGGCCACCGGCTACATTAAGTACTGCAGTGCATCTCCTCCTCAAGGACTGCACCAGATTTGCCAGTTCTTGCTGTGAGATGTTACCCCACTCTTCCACCAAGGCACATGCAAGTTCCCGGACATTTCTGTGGGGACTGGCCGTAGCCCTCAGCCTCCCATCCAACAGGTCCCAGACGTGCTCAATGGGATTGAGATCCGGGCTCTTCGCTGGCCACGGCAGAACACTGACATCCCTGTCTTGCAGGAAATCACACACAGAACGAGCAGTATGGCTGGTGGCATTGTCATGCTGGAGGGTCATGTCAGGATGAGCCTGCAGGAAGGGTACCATATGAGGGAGGAGGTTGTCTTCCCTGTTACGCACAGCATTGAGATTGCCCGCAATGACAACAAGCTCAGTCCGATGATGCTGTGACACACCACCCCAGACCATGATGGACCCTCCACCTCCAAATCGATCCCGCTCCAGAGTACAGGCCTCGGTGTAACGCTCATTCCTTCGTCGATAAAAGCGAATCCGACCATCACCCCTGGTGAGACAAAACCGCGACTCGTCACTGAAGAGCACTTTTTCATGTCTGGTCCAGCGACGGTGGGTTTGTGCCCATAGACAATGTTTTTGCCGGTGATGTCTGGTGAGGACCTACCTTACAACAGGCCTACAAGCCCTCAGTCCAGCCTCTCTCAGCCTATTGCGGACAGTCTGAGCACTGATGGAGGGACTGTGCGTTCCTGGTGTAACTCGGGCAGTTGTTGTTGCCATCCTGTACCTGTCCCACAGGTGTGATGTTCGGATGTACTGATCCTGTGCAGGTGTTGTTACACGTGGTCTGCCACTGTGAGGATGATCAGCTGTCCGTCCTGTCTCCGTGTAGCGCTGTCTTAGGCGTCTCACAGTAATTTATTGCCCTGGCCACATCTGCAGTCCTCATGCCTCCTTGCAGCATGCCTAAGGCACGTTCACGCAGATGAGCAGGGACCCTGGGCATCTTTATTTTGGTGTTTTTCAGAGTCAGTTTGGCCGGGGTAGACCGTCATTGTAAATAAGAATTTGTTCTTAACTGATTTGCCCAGTTAAATAAAGGTCACATTTTTTTAAATTCCAAACAAAAAAAAGTCAAATTGTGCAGTTGATTGTCCATAATAGTCACAGATCGTCATCCAACTGTAATGTGAATTTCAACATATGATGCAGTGATCCTCAACAGAAACATATGATGCAGTGATCCTCAACAGAAACATATGATGCAGTGATCCTCAACAGAAACAGATGATGCAGTGATCCTCAACAGAAACATATGATGCAGTGATCCTCAACAGAAACAGATGATGCAGTGATCCTCAACAGAAACAGATGATGCAGTGATCCTCAACAGAAACAGATGATGCAGTGATCCTCAACAGAAACAGATGATGCAGTGATCCTCAACAGAAACATATGATGCAGTGATCCTCAACAGAAACAGATGATGCAAGCTTTCCTCTCTTCACAAGAAAAATGAATATAACCCTGTTTTATGCCATATAGCCAACACCACTGTCCAACGCCTGTCTAAAGCCACAACCCTAGATGGGCTACCACTAAAAACACCACCATCAGACCGTCTGAAAAACAGACTGACAGGCCAGGGTGACCTGCTTTCTGCTCTATATCAAATGTAAGTTGACAAGAAAAACATCCATTCCTCTCTCAAATACTTGAAAGAGAAACCATTCAAAGATATAGCAGACCTTTTTACCCTTTCTTTTTCATGTGATGCATCTCTCGGTAAATACTTTTGTAACTGTTCTCTTTTTATTGAAAATGTATTTCACCTCAATATTAAAAGAAGAGCCCTGAGAATTCATCCATCTGCCGTGACGTAAATAAGCAATATAGTGTGTATTATCAAGCAAATGGGTATAAGGCAGTGATGCATGGCAATATGCATGAATTTACAGCATGGTACAGACTACTAGCGAAACACCCATCCACAGAATAGATAGATTCAACCATCCAAATTAGCCACAGCTTTTGTTCATTTGTATTGCTACAGAGAAACATAGCAAGAGTGACAAACTGTAAAATTCCATGCCATATCCAATGACCAAACAATGATTTTATTACAATGTGTTTTCTTTCTGTGGACACATTACAAAATGAGTCTCTGTTGTGAACTCTGATGCATAGCAAAGGAATGGCAAAAGGATTGTATTTGTATGTGAGCCAGCATCAGTGACATTTGCAGGTAGCTAGCTTCACCGTCAGAGGATAGACAGCAAGGCGAAAGGATTTAAAAACTGATTATAATGAAACCACTTTATATGCAAAGGAGGGCTTTAAATGGCCTTAAAAGAGCACCATGTCAGTTATATAAATGACCTTCTGTTTCCCTCTGTGTTCTCCCCTCTTTATTAATCTATTCTCAGATGAGAAGCAGCACAAACTAATGTTTTACCTCAAAGTTTGTTTTTCCTGAGATTTTTCCCCCCATTTGACTTTTTCCTTCGTAAGTATCCTCGCTGCAAGGTAAATGACTCGTATACCAACAGTACAGAGCCACAGAGCTGCAGCGATAGCTAGGCCTAGCTAAAAGGTGACTTTTCAGATCATGAACTATTTATTGACATTCTGCACTGTGCTTCTATGCGCTGCACCATCCATTCAGAGAGAGGAAGAGAGGAACAATGCATCTCATGGATGTGAAACAAGAATTCCGGGAGAGACTGAATTTGAGTCAATTTTTCTAACCTGGCAATTCATTTGTCATCCTCCCGTCCCGGCCGGAAGCCTGGCTGATACCTCCCAGGTTTTTCTGATTAAATAGGAGAGAATTAATAACAGGTGTCTAAAGGAAGGGGAAGTAGACTCACCTCCCAGCCCAGAAAACCACACACAGCTTCTTGTGAGGACAGGACAGGGCAAGCAATAACCTCAAATCTGCAATTAGATGAAAAAGGACTGTCTGAGACCTTGGCCTGTAGTGTGTTCACTATGTCACCTCAGCTTGGTCGCATGGTTTATAGATCTATTGTGGCATAGCGCTAGGCTGTGTTGAGCATTTCAGATAAATACAGCTTGGTCGCATGGTTTATAGATCTATTGTGGCATAGCGCTAGGCTGTGTTGAGCATTTCACATAAATACAGCTTGGTCGCATGGTTTATAGATCTATTGTGGCATAGCGCTAGGCTGTGTTGAGCATTTCACATAAATACAGGCTTTGCTTAGCATTTCATATTCCGTAGGTGGGCTGTTTGTGTTGGAACAAATGCTAAATATATTTTCCTATTTCAGACCTCAAAACCACATCAAACTTAGATCCCAAACTACCTTCACTATATAAACTATGACAGATTGTCTGCTTATTACTCTATGTAAGCAAAATTTTGATTAGATATACAATTTAGGGAAATATAATATATCTAGAGGATTTTATATCTATTCTATTGTGTCTTTTTTATGGAATTGTTCCATATTTTCTCATAATCTGCCCTTCTGTGCCTTTTAAATGGAAAATAAATGGAAGTCACATGGATGTTCAAAGTGCATGATGTTCTGTGTCTACTGTCTAGGTAACGAATTCAGGAGAATCTTTGATTACCTGTAATGTGGTTAGGGGTAATGGTGGCCTGTCTCTTAGGATCCAACCCAGAACCAAATTATATTTCAAATCCATTAAATGTTACCTCAGATCCATAATTTGCTTCCAGCAAGCAGCAACCCAGGGCAACAGGGTAATTTAATTTTAAACCTGGAGCCAGGAAGGGATAGGTCCCTGAGTCTTCTGTGCAAGGTGGAATATTGTTATGTACTGAGTAATAATTGATCTATGGCACCTCTCAAGCAGTGGTAATGAGAGCTTTGTACCATGGAGAACCGGAACCGTCATTTGTTGTAAATACACACTGCCACAGTGGAAATAATATATAGCGGATAGATTGACGGATAAATAACAATTATTAAATTAAGGTCCATATTTAGCTCATCACCGGGGCTGCTACTGATTGAAAGGTTAAGGGGACAGAGGAAACACATTTAATTGCACTAGCTAGGAGTGAGAATCCAAAAGAGAGAGAGAGAGGGGGGGGGGGGGGGGGGGGAGGAGAGGGAGGAGAAAAAGAGAGAGAGAGAGAGCTCCGTTTCCAGAGTGGTGTTGGTGCTTTGAAATATCAGACTAGTTTGCACTTCCAACACAGAATTCGATCATCACAGAGCCCGGGCCTATGAATAACCGCATGCATTTACAATTATTGGGTGTAAATAGCTGCTATATGAGCCGTTATTTCTGTCATTGTGTGTTACAGTGTAGAGGCAGCACTGACTGGGTCAGACAGAGTCCTTTATCATTTCAACCCCTGGGCATTGATGGAGGACACAGGGCTGTAGGAAGAAAAAAGAGGAACAAAAAAACTTCTCAGTGAGCTGCATTTATAGTTGTACTGTACACAGAAAAGACACATAAATAAAACTCCATAAATAGGAATGTATTAAGCCCAGTGACAGTTCTACTGTATTGTTTTGTGCCTAGCTAATTGGCTACTGTGGGTGGGCTGAGTTCTCAGGAAGGAGTAGTTTTAACAGCTACAGTATTAAACATATCTGCTCCCTGGGACCAGCAGTATAACAGATCCATGTTCCTCCTGCTAGTCGTCTCTTCTATTTAATGGCATCCTTCACTGTGGAGCCCAGACAGACGAGCACCACACTCAATACTGGATCAATCATCGGACCAATTTACCAATTAGGCTCATTATTCTCTATAAATAAACACATCTCTCTCTCCTGAGATGCTGTGTCTGCTTCCAGGCAGGCAATCAGTACACAACCAAACACTTGACACCGATCTGATGCTGCATGCGGTTGAAGTGTAGTATGATACACAAGTATTTGATTTGGGACTATGATGATTATCTCTAATCTAATGACCTAAAGAACTTCACATAATAATGACAGGAATTATGATAAATAACTGTAATATATCATTGTAACTACTGTTAAAAACTCAAACAGTCATATAATTGGATTGGATATTATTGTATGTGGATTTTTAAAAGATGGTGCTGTTCACAATCGTTGTCTAAGTTTTTAGTAACAAAGCCATAACCATTTTCCATCTAGCTATATTGAGATAAAAAGCAATATCTAACTTTATTGCTTTGGTTACATATCAAAGGTTTATATAATCTGTGTCTAATAAAAATGTTTTGCCAAATGCAATATGAAGAACAGACTGTCTGCTACTGTATAGACTAAGTATCAAGATGACATGGCTTTCCCCAGGATCCTTATCATATCACTGCATCGTACCAAATGACTTCACGAATGCTTTCCCCAGGATCCTTATCATATCACTGCATCGTACCAAATGACTTCACGAATGCTTTCCCCAGGATCCTTATCATATCACTGCATCGTACCAAATGACTTCACGAATGCTTTCCCCAGGATCCTTATCATATCACTGCATCGTACCAAATGACTTCACGAATGCTTTCCCCAGGATCCTTATCATATCACTGCATCGTACCAAATGACTTCACGAATGCTTTCCCCAGGATCCTTATCATATCACTGCATCGTACCAAATGACTTCACGAATGCTTTCCCCAGGATCCTTATCATATCACTGCATCGTACCAAATGACTTCACGAATGCTTTCCCCAGGATCCTTATCATATCACTGCATCGTACCAAATGACTTCACGAATGCTTTCCCCAGGATCCTTATCATATCACTGCATCGTACCAAATGACTTCACGAATGCTTTCCCCAGGATCCTTATCATATCACTGCATCGTACCAAATGACTTCACGAATGCTTTCCCCAGGATCCTTATCATATCACTGCATCGTACCAAATGACTTCACGAATGAAGACATCCCTGTGAAAGAAACAGTGTCCGCTGAAATCAGTGTGACCAATACAGTATGACTCACTAAGGTGATGTCTAAATCAGTTGGAAACTGTACAGTTAACATTTCATGCCCTGTTCTATAATTCATGGTAAAAGGATGATACAACAGTACTTGGCTGCATCCTCTCCTCCCCCGGCAGCCTGCCTCTCTGCCTGAATGACTGTCTAGCTGCAGCTGCTTGTAACCTCCGTCTCTATGATACACAAGCTGCTACAGCTAACGTAGTAGTACTGTAGTACTGTAGCAGGGGAAAACATCTCCTTCATACTGAAGACATGTCACCAGCTCTCAGAGACATTGGCATTGTCTTCAGTATCTGTACTGAACAAAGTCTCTGCCTGGGATTATTTCCGATCACTAGTTTCTTTCTACACAATGTACAGATCTATGATTATGTCATGTATTTGTGTCCTATCGAAGAGATGAATATGCACAAGAGGGACTCGTGTAGGTCACCTGTGCACTGTCATTAGGACCTTATACTAGACAGATCATGCAGTCATAAAATGTGTTTTAAAGAGCATCAACAAGCCCAGTAGAAGTCCTTTAAAATGTACATTGTCTCTCTAGATCATGTGTTGGTAACTAGGAACAGTACTGTGTCACCTGGAAGTGCTCAGGAGATGTTTCTCAGAATAGAAGAGAGAGGACTGGTTATTGACTCAGAAGTACGCCCAAGTGTACTTTATGATTTAGTGCAGCGAGCCATCAACTCTTCGAGCAATGTGCACCAAACAAAAAAGCATTTTATCAATATTCCATCACAGTAGGTTTCTCCTGTTAATATACTGGGCCCCAGCACATCTTTGCAACCTCTTAAAACCTCACATTGGCCATTTTATCAGGTCAGATGTGTTGCTCATGGGACTGTGTTGAATTAAATAGACTGCCACTGGTCATGTCAGTCCATCCAATAGGCTTTTATGTCAAGTACGGTATTCTGGCCTCTGCATTTTTCATTCAGGCTCCAGTTCACCGTAGGGCATTTTTCTATTAGTAGTCCATTTAAGTTGTCTAGGCCTACTCAACAACCAGCAAGGTCTGCAAAGATAGCAAAGTCATTTTTATATGCATAGATATTGTGCAACGTTTCAATCTGAATTCCATCTTTTATGTAATGGCAAATACTTTAAATTTAATAAAGTCATTCGTATTAGGAGTTATCTTCATAACAGTTAAGGACTTTGAAATGCACTATGTGATGGATTACATTCTATTCTCATCATTTTGTATGAGGATTCGCTGTGTCCTCTCCTATAGAGATTCTGTCACATTTGAAAGAGCCTTGCCTCTTGGTTATAGAAGCAAGGCTGTTCAAGTTCATTCATCTCTAAAATGACTGAGATTAAAATTCAGGAATACTGTTTCCTCTCATTTTGGCTGGTCCCGTGTGGCTCAGTTGGTAGAGCATGGCGCTTGCAACGCCAGGGTTGTGGGTTCAATTCCCACGGGGGGACCAGGGTTCAATACCCACGGGGGGACCAGGATGAATATGTATGAACTTTCCAATTTGTAAGTCGCTCTGGATAAGAGCGTCTGCTAAATGACTTAAATGTAAATTTTACATCTGATACTGATGAGGATTTGCAGAAAGAAATTGCATCCTTGAGGACATTGTCTATTTCCTTCCAGTGGTTTCATTTGCTTTTCCTCATGGAGGAAATTATATTCCTGTTATCATTGTTGTTGTATGAAAGGGAATTAAGTTAGCAATGGGTATTAATAATTTGGTCGCTCTCCAAGAGACACATTTTTCTATGATGACCCACCAGAGGGTATATCCACAAAAGGAAATTGATTATAGCAGACACTGAGCTCATTATACAAACTTGTCCTTCAGCAGACTGTACCTACAGCCCTTATTGAGTTTAAAGGTCAAGAACCAAGAAAACAGCAGCACAACAATAATAATTCAGTCTGAAGTAATGGAAGGAAGATATTGAACGAGAAAACATTCATCTTTTTTCCTGTGACAGCAGTGTAAACCCGTATTTATCGTTCAAATAAATAAAACAAACCTCCGCTGATTGTTATAGATTTTTCTCCCCCATAGAAGCTGATTAATTTGCACTGACAGGGAAGGCTGTTACTCACTGAAAAATAATGAAAATCAGCACTTCTCTTTATAGGCCTGTGGACTGAATCCACATCAGCCTGTAAGAATACAGGGGGGTTAGTACTAAACTGGCGTTTTAGAATGGATTGTATTACACTACAGTATAATATGCATGCCTTTTTCTCAGTCGGGCCTACAATCCAGTCCTAGAGATGTAGTATGTCAAGATGGAGGAGGGTGAACAAAAGGGGGTTGCTGTAAAGGCAGTCATTGTTGTTCTCCCCCTTAGACGAGGAGGAGCATGGATAGGACCAAGATGCGGATTGAGGGAAATAAGCCATCTTTTAATGAAAACAGCAAACAAGACACTACAAAACTACAAAACAACAAACGTGACTAACCTTCAACCGTCCATGTGTGGACACAGGAACAAACACCCACAAAACCCCAGTGAAACCCTGGCTGCCTTAGTATGACTCTCAATTAGAGACAAACGATACACACCTGTCTCTAATTGAGAATCATACCAGGCCGAACACAAAAACCAACCTAGAAATACAAAACCTAGACTGCCCACCCAAAACACACGCCGTGACCATAAACACATACAAAACCAACATAAAACAGGTCAGGACCGTTACAGAACCCCCCCCCCCTCAAGGTGCGAACGCCGGGCGCACCAGCACAAAGTCCAGGGGAGGGTCTGGGTGGGCAGTTGACCACGGTGGTGGCTCAGGCTGAGGGCGAGGTCCCCACCCCACCATAATCAATCCCCGCTTCTTTATTCCCCTCCCAATGACCACCCTCCCACTAACACCACCTAAATGAAGGGGCAGCACCGGGATAAGGGGCAGCACCGGGATAAGGGGCAGCACCGGGATAAGGGGCGGCAGGTCCTGGCTGAGGGACTCCGGCAGGTCCTGGCTGAGGGACTCCGGCAGGTCCTGGCTGAGGGACTCCGGCAGGTCCTGGCTGAGGGACTCCGGCAGGTCCTGGCTGAGGGACTCCGGCAGGTCCTGGCTGAGGGACTCCGGCAGGTCCTGGCTGAGGGACTCCGGCAGGTCCTGGCTGAGGGACTCCGGCAGGTCCTGGCTGAGGGACTCCGGCAGGTCCTGGCTAAGGGGCTCCGGCAGGTCCTGGCTGAGGGACTCCGGCAGGTCCTGGCTGAGGGACTCCGGCAGGTCCTGGTTTAAGGACTCCGGCAGGTCCGGGCTGAGGGACTCCGGCAGGTCCGGGCTGAGGGACTCCGGCAGGTCCGGGCTGAGGGACTCCGGCAGGTCCGGGCTGAGGGACTCCGGCAGGTCCGGGCTGAGGGACTCCGGCAGGTCCTGGCTGAGGGACTCCGGCAGGTCCTGGCTGAGGGACTCCGGCAGGTCCTGGCTGAGGGACTCCGGCAGGTCCTGGCTGAGGGGCTCCGGCAGGTCCTGGCTAAGGGGCTCCGGCAGGTCCTGGCTGAGGGACTCCGGCAGGTCCTGGCTGAGGGACTCCGGCAGGTCCTGGTTTAAGGACTCCGGCAGGTCCGGGCTGAGGGACTCCGGCAGGTCCGGGCTGAGGGACTCCGGCAGGTCCGGGCTGAGGGACTCCGGCAGGTCCGGGCTGAGGGACTCCGGCAGGTCCTGGCTGAGGGACTCCGGCAGGTCCTGGCTGAGGGACTCCGGCAGGTCCTGGCTAAGGGGCTCCGGCAGGTCCTGGCTGAGGGACTCCGGCAGGTCCTGGCTGAGGGACTCCGGCAGGTCCTGGTTTAAGGACTCCGGCAGGTCCGGGCTGAGGGACTCCGGCAGGTCCGGGCTGAGGGACTCCGGCAGGTCCGGGCTGAGGGACTCCGGCAGGTCCGGGCTGAGGGACTCCGGCAGGTCCGGGCTGAGGGACTCCGGCAGGTCCTGGCTGGACGGCTCCGGCAGGTCCTGGCTGGACGGCTCCGGCAGGTCCTGGCTGGACGGCTCCGGCAGGTCCTGGCTGGACGGCTCCGGCAGGTCCTGGCTGGACGGCTCCGGCAGGTCATGGCAGGACGGCTCTGGCAGGTCATGGCAGGACGGCTCTGGCAGGTCATGGCAGGACGGCTCTGGCAGGTCATGGCAGGACGGCTCTGTCTGGTCATGGCAGGACGGCTCTGGCTGGTCATGGCAGGACGGCTCTGGCTGGTCATGGCAGGACGGCTCTGGCTGGTCATGGCAGGACGGCTCTGGCTGGTCATGGCAGGACGGCTCTGGCGCTAGGCAGACGGAAGCCTTTGGCCGGCTGAGACGCACTATAGGCCTGGTGCGTGGTACCGGAACTGGAGGTACCGGGCTGAGGGCACGCACCTCAGGGCGAGTGCGGGGAACAGGAACTGGGCACACTGGACTCTCGTGGCGCACTCTAGGCCTGGTGCGTGGTACCGGAACTGGAGGTACCGGGCTGGAGACACGCACCATAGGGAGAGTGCGTGGAAGAGGAACAGGGCTCTGGAGATGCACTGGAAGCCTGGTGCGTGGTGTAGGCACTGGTGATACTGAGCTGGGGTGGGAAGGTGGCGCCGGATATACCGGACCGTGAAGGAGGACACGTGCTCTTGAGCACCGAGCCTCCCCAACCTTACCAGGTTGAATGGTCCCCGTAGCCCTGCCAGTGCGGCGAGGTGGAATAGCCCGCACTGGGCTCTGCAGGCGAACCGGGGACACCACCTGTAAGGCTGGTGCCATGTACGCCGGCCCGAGGAGACGTACTGGAGACCAGATACGTTGGGCCGGCTTCATGGCACTCGGCTCGATGCCCAACCTAGCCCTCCCAGTGCGGCAAGGTGGAATAGCCCGCACTGGGCTAAGCACGCGTACTGGGGACAACGTGCGCTTTACCGCATAACACGGTATCTGACCAGTATGACGCCCTCTTACTCCACGGCAAGCCCGGGGAGTTGGCTCAGGTATCCAACCCGGCTTCGCCACACTCCCCTTTATCCCCCCCCCCCCCCCCCCCCAAGAGATTTTTGGGTGAGCCTCTCGGGCTTCCAGCCGCTCTGCCTTGCTTTTGCCTCATAAAACCTCCTCTCCGCTTTTGCTGCCTCCAGCTCCGCTTTGGGGCGGCGACACTCCTCTGGCTCTGCCCAGGGTCCTTCTCCGTCCAGAATCTCCTCCCAAGTCCATTCCTCTTTTCCCCATTGCTGTAGTTCCTTTTCTCTCTCCTCAATCCGCTTGGTCCTGTTGTGGTGGGTGTTTCTGTAAAGGCAGTCATTGTTGTTCTCCCCCTTAGACGAGGAGGAGCATGGATAGGACCAAGATGCGGATTGAGGGAAATAAGCCATCTTTTAATGAAAACAGCAAACAAGACACTACAAAACTACAAAACAACAAACGTGACTAACCTTCAACCGTCCATGTGTGGACACAGGAACAAACACCCACAAAACCCCAGTGAAACCCTGGCTGCCTTAGTATGACTCTCAATTAGAGACAAACGATACACACCTGTCTCTAATTGAGAATCATACCAGGCCGAACACAAAAACCAACCTAGAAATACAAAACCTAGACTGCCCACCCAAAACACACGCCCTGACCATAAACACATACAAAACCAACATAAAACAGGTCAGGACCGTTACAGTTGCGCTTGTTGGTATGAGGCTAGGTAGAAGCCACTATGGAGTGATGCAGAACATTACATCCCAGCTTGTGATGTGCATGGTTTTTCTCAGATACCTTAGAGCTTTATTATGTGGAGATGGAGGAAGCGGCGTGGCTGGCATGAGGCAGAGGTGAACCCACTATGGAGAGGGACGCAGAGTGTTTCTTGAGATGTGGATTATGATATTCATCATATGGGCAAGTTGCCATTAGCTCAGGTGTGGTAATCCAAACGGCTCTCCATGATACATAAGGGTTCCTCAGATGATTGCGACCCTGAAGAGATGGGAGTTGTGCCTTGAAACCAGTACGTAAACTCTTCCCCGGTAGTTGGGGCAGGCGACTAACACCAGAGGGCTCTTCAAGACCATCTGAGAATCAGCTTCCTGTTTGTTTCACTGCTAACCTTGGAACACTGGGCACTGTGGTTTGGAGGTGCTATGTATTTTCTCTTGAAGATCCACAAGACAGCACACGTCACTGTAAGAAAATAGCACCAGTTATACTCTTCTCTTGTTTGATGCTATGGCCATACAGACCAGATCTCACTGGTAAAACCAGGGGTGAAAGTAGATACAGGACGGGTATCCCGGTACGGGAAGTGTCTTTGAACAGGGTATGGTAGTAGATGCCAGGCGCACTGGTTCGTCTCATGAGCTGCAACGCTGCTGGGTTTTTCACGCTCAACAGTTTCCTGTGTGTATCAAGAATGGTCCACCACCCAAAGGACATCCAGCCAACTTGACACAACTGTGGGAAGCATTGGAGTCAACATGGGCCAGCATCCTTGTGGAACGCTTTCGACACCTTGTAGACTCATGCCATGCCCTGCCGAATTGAGGCTGTTCTGAGTGTAAAATGGGGGATGCAACTCAATATTATAATGGTGTTCCTAATGTTTGGTATACTCAGTGTAGAATCCCATTTAATGTCATACGATCTCTGTGGGCCTAGTAGCCGAGGCCTACTGTAGTAGAAATGTGTCATCACTTTTAACATCATTACCTTTTAAAGTGGCATAAATACAGCCAGTCATGATGTTTTCATCTGATTGTCAACAATCACTTCAAAAAGGCGCTCCTGTAGGCTTTCCGCGAACGTTTTCTTCCACTCACAATTTCCACTCACTTCCACTCACAAATAATTTCAGCATGCATACAGTGCACTGTGCACCCGCAATTTGATGTATGATAAGAGACATCTGTTACAAAACAACAAGATGTATTGTAATGACATTCTGCAATTGTCATTAATCCTACACTTGTAGCCTGAATTGATGCATCCACTGCTGTCTGCGCGCATCTCAGTCTCCGCCACTCATCTCCGCCTTGGCAAAATGTAAGTGTTCTCATCGAACCACAATGCAATTTAGAGCATAAAACAGCTGGTTTTGAATCAATTCGCACATTTTTCATGTGGCTGACATGCTGTAATCAGTGGCAAAAAAATAGGTGGGTAAACTTGTGGTGAAAAAAGTAACTCTCCCTATACATTCCATGCATTTTTCTGCAAACGGTAGGTAAATTGTCCAGCAACAAAACAAAGGTGGGTAAAATGTGTTTAATTGTGTTTACCCTCCACTACACCACTGGCGGTAATGTTGAATAATGGTGTAATAGCCAATAGTTTTCATGGCATTTTGAGTTAATTATTGTGATACACTGTAGGCTCACGTTTTACCCCCACGGCATACCACCTTTATTTAACGGCTTACTTTCACCCCTGGGTAAAACAAAGGTTACTGAGTGCCAGCTGTGTGTTGATTCTGTATGCAGAGACGTTTCCACAACTGACAGTCATAATTCTTCTATTGCAGACAGAGAGGAGGATGAGGGACGTGTTTTCGTTAGGACAAATAATCACCCTCGAGCAGGTGTACAACTCTGGCAGAAGATAGTCTGAGATATGGTCATGGAACTTGCAGACACAACAACAAAGTGTGGCTGACACAAGGGTCCTGTCCGTCTCAGTTGAAAATGAGAGATTTTAGCCGTGAGACAGGTGTACCACCGTGGCAGAATATAGAGTTAGTCTCAGAAGCGGAACTTGCAGACACAACAGTTAGAAAATGTGTCTCTATGGTCCTGTCTCAGTTAAACAATAACGGGATTCTTGAGCTGGACGTGCTCTAGGTAGGAGCCTTGAGGCAGGTGTACATGCCTTGCAGAATAGAGAAATTAGTCTCAGATGTGGAACTTGCAGGCACAACAGACGTGGCAGTGAGGGTCCTATCTGAGTTAAAAACTAACGATTTGAAGCGGGACCATTGGAGCAGCAGTGGCTCCAACAGCAGAATGGTTCCTAATGCCCTGGCTAGTCCTAATGAGGCAGGTTGATGTAGGAACCATGTCCGCTGGGCACAGGGACCAGATGTCTGTCGCTCCCATACTCACACTCACTCCCTCCACCATCACAGCACAGCTCACATCCAACCAACACTCTGCTCAGGCCCAAGCCATCTGCCTTTATCCAACATAGTCAATATTTAGCCATTGGGGAAAGGAAAGGATGAGGCTTGCCTTGCTTCGTGCCTAGACCATGTTAGTGCCTCTGGTAAAACATTTCAGATAGATTTTTGCTGTCTAAACTCTAAAACAAGAAAATGTAAATAGTGCCTTGCAGCCTACACTCCTTCCACCAGCAAAGCCCTCAGTCCTGACCCCCTGCTGTTTTAAATGCTTCTTTCTCAGTACCGTCAGTACAGCATACTAATGAGGTAGAAACGCAACACATTTCAGTGCTAGATCTCATCAAACAGCAGCTGAAATAGTCTCCCAATTCACACCACATGACTCAGCACTGCATCACAGTACAAATGGAGGGCAAACACACTGACATTCAATATGGTGATTACCATCTGAGTTTAGCTAAAACAATATTTTAAACATTCACAAAGTAGCCTACAGAAAGAAAATTCTTGGAACACTTTCTTGGCTTTGTATTAAAGGCCCAATGTAGCCGTTTTTCTCTCAATATCAAATCATTTCTGGGTAACAATGTAGTACCTTACTGTGATTGTTTTCAATTAAAACGGTCAAAAATAGCTTCTTAGCAAAGAGCAATTTCTCAAGCAATAATTTTGATAGGGCTTTCTGTGAGAGGTCTGAGTGAGGAGGGGAATACTCTCTTTTTTATTAGTCTATTAATTAATTTACTGCCTGGTGATGTCACCAGGAAGGCTAAAACTCCATCCCACCAAAACAGGCTGAAATTTCAGGTGTTCTATTCAAGAAGCTCTTCAACTGAAGGGCATTATCATCATTTTCACAGTATTATTCCAACCTCATAGTGTCGAAATATATATAAAACACAGCGAAATCACGTTTTTGACTGCACTGCAGAGCAAGAATTGTTGTAATTGTCAAATCAGCATCAGTGTGATTTTTTATTATCACATTGAAAAATGTAGTCCCTCCTGTTTTGCAGTGTAGGTGAGATGATTAACAACTGTATTAATAGGTGAATCAAATGGAAAATGAACAAACAAATGAGATTATACAGTCCTAGAAAATCACGATTTACATTTGGGCAGTAGACAATATTTGTCTATTCATAGCCCAGATATTGTACTCTGTGGAATTGCGTGTTTTACCATATCCTCTCGCAGTCAGTCTGGAGAAGGGCAAGCCTACAGATACAGATGCAGGATCTTAATTTGATCACTCTTTTGTTGCTGAGAAATGCAGATGAGCGTCGTGATTTACATACATTCACTGAACAATATTTATATTAAATGTATTGCACTTTTAATGTAGCCTACTTTTGGCCAGCTAATAGCCTAACCAACGATCAAGCAACATTATGGACTATTTTGCTGTGACAAAGTTCAAATTAAGATAATTTATTGGTGCCGACTCAACTGAGATGAATAGTCAATTGAATGAGTGCATATCCCATGTCAGGCCCAGTCAGGGTTTTGCTTGCCCTTCCCTATAACCAGTATGCCAGAGGCTACAGATGGGTTAATATTATTGTGTCCTATCTAAGAACATGCATCAAGAGAGCAGCAATAGGTGCACCGATACATCTCTGATTTGCGTTCATATTAGTGACGGTACACAAGACTCTGTAGATATCGTCAATGCTCAGTGTGAAGATACAGTAGGGGCAACAACCATAGGAACCCCTATTTCACAGAGCTTCGTTGTAGCATTTCATAATTGATCTCTGCAGAGCAGAACATGTGTATACATTTTCCCCTCCATCTTATGGGCAATTATTACCAGGCCACTTGTCTGCAGAGACATGAGAGAGCAGTGAGTTGAACAGAGATTGAAATAGAAATAAAAGTCCACTTTACTGTAGACCTTCTCCCTCCATGCAGGTCTCCTTGGGGAGAGGCACAGGCCACTTATTGAAAATCCCACTTGCTACCCCTCTTAGTTTGCCCTCAGATGTCCATTCAATTCATAACAAAGAGTGTGTGTGAGAGTGTGCATGCACACATGTATGTAACACACCTCAGCCTGTCTGCATTCAAACATCTGAGCACCAGACAGCTTCTGAAGAGTGCATGGAGCAAAACATATCCTGTATTTATTATTTTCTGTGAGGCGAGACGTGTGTGGCGCCGAACCTCTCCCATGGCATGGATTTTTATTCATATTCATAGAGCACCATGATTTGTCTCCTCAGCCCTAGTTTACTTACATGAGTAACTTAAAAGGATGTGTTCATGTCAACTCTCTGCTTCAGCTCCCAGTAAAAAGAAAGTGGGGGTGTATTCTCCATAACACTGCAGTGATTCTGAATTGGGGTCTGTCTGGCTGGCATAAATACCACTGTTCAGGATCTGATCTGAGGATTTTTGACTGTGGCCCATTTATTATCGTCACGTCTGTTATAGGCATTGGTTGAAGCTCAGTATTAAATTAAAATCTCCCTACCATCATGTCTTAAGTCAATATGACACCAATCTCGATTCTCAAATCAACTTGATTGGAGGTACACAACACACTCCCGCTTCTTGTCATGAGCCGTCCGCCTGTTACCGAGAACCACATACCGGATTTGTACCTTTCTGACAATGCTAACATCTTTTCAACCGAATCTCAGTTCTAACACCGGGTCGGTTGCTAGGCAACAGCACAGCTGCTTGCACCGTGTTGCCAGTCATAAGAAGTATATGCAAATATACCTAGGCTACTGTATATAGCTAGCTATATGGTGGTATTCAAACGGAGGTTAATCAATAAATGCAAGCAGATATTTATATTAGCTAGGTAGATAACTAGCTAACATTACCTAGCTAACGTTAGCTTGCTTGTACAAAGTCAAGCAGCTAGCCTTTGTAGCTACTGTAGCTAGCTAACTGACAGGCAAATAAAGGTAGCTGGCCAATAAACTACACTGCTCAAAAAAATAAAGGGAACTCTTAAACAACACAATGTAACTCCAAGTCAATCACACTTCTGTGAAATCAAACTGTCCACTTAGGAAGCAACACGGATTTACAATAAATTTCACATGCTGTTGTACAAATGGAATAGACAAAAGGTGGAAATTATAGGCAATTAGCAAGACACCCCCAATAAAGGAATGGTTCTGCAGGTGGTGACCACAGACCACTTCTCAGTTCCTATGCTTCCTGGCTGATGTTTGGTCACTTTTGAATGCTGGCGGTGCTTTCACTCTAGTGGTAGCATGAGACGGAGTCTACAACCCATACAAGTGGCTCAGGTAGTGCAGTTCATCCAGGATGGCACATCAATGCGAGCTGTGGCAAAAAGGTTTGCTGTGTCTGTCAGCGTAGTGTCCAGAGCATGGAGGCGCTACCAGGAGACAGGCCAGTACATCAGGAGACGTGGAGGAGGCCGTAGGAGGGCAACAACCCAGCATCAGGATCGCTACCTCCGCCTTTGTGCAAGGAGGTGCACTGCCAGAGCCCTGCAAAATGACCTCCAGCAGGCCACAAATGTGTAAAGTTAGCCAACGTGTATGGCCAGTTAATGCACCACAATATATCATACTTTCTTACACAAAACATAGCTAGTTAACGTTAGTTACATTAAGTTTAAAACTACCAAACTTTAGCAAACTGCCACGCTGCTCACGTTCTTTTGCATTGCACAGACCAAGCTACGGTAAAACGAGGTAGCCAGATTTCAGACAGGAAAAACACTTCAGTTAGCTATGCTACATTTCCTCAACTAAGTACAACCAAGACCACAACACAAACCATAGCCGAGAAACAAATTGCTTTGTAAAGACAGTAAGCTAGTTATGAACCGCATATAGCTCAATGGTTGAACCCCAAACGTACATGTAAACAGAGCCTCAGTTCAGTTGTGCACTGCAAGTGTGAAAATGCATGCTAGCATCAGATTTAACACACTCGACGGACAGCATCGCTGTTTCGAACATATAGAACACATTCCAGCTCCAATCTGCCTTGACATTATTATAATCCACATTTGTGCTGACTGATTAACACAGCGTCAAGTTACTTTTCAGTGTGTTCCCAGAAAATCTGTGGGGATTCTGCACACGGGGCACCCAGGTAAAACAACATCAGAATCATTGAGGGGGTTAGATTAATCTCGCCCGAGTGCCCATGTAGGTGTTGATCGCATTCGATTTGGAACCAGGCTGCCTCCCGGGTGTGAGCCAGGTGCCCACTCTGTCCAACGGCGAAGTCGGCTCAAAGCAAAAGTGACTTAATTAAGCATGTGTAGTAAGGAGTAGGATTCTGTGTTTCACATGCAAGTGATTGCTTTTGATAAAAAAAGCTTTATCTGCCTTTCCTCCCTGCTTTCGCCTGATGATGTGACAGACCATACCCGGGCCAGATTAATCGAAATCCCTCTCTGCTTGCTTAAATTGTGCGCCATGCTGTGTTCAGTCAAAAGAAGATGACATGCTTGCTAACCTGGTTTGCTATGTGATTAAATTAGTCTGTTTTCAACAAATCAACTGTTTTAGACTGTTGTATTTTAACAAAGCAAGAGAAATAAACTAACATAATCATTTTTGAATGAACGCTCCAAGACTGTCCATTTAAATAGTCTGTCAAAATCAGTGTTTAAAGAAGCGTCGTTTGGTGGGTCATGTTTCGGAGGACGCAAGACTCGACCTTTGCCTCCCGAGCCCGTTGGGGAGTTGCAGCGATGAGACAAGATCAAAATTGTGGAGAAAAAGGGAGGTAAAATACAAAAAATATATAAATAAATACAAGAAAATGGTGCCGTCTGGTTTGCTTAATATAAGGAATTTTAAATGATTTATATATTTGATTCTTAAGTATATTTTAGCAATTACATTTACTTTTGATACTTAACTATATTTAAAACCAATACTTTTAGACTTTTACTCAAGAGGTTTTTTACTGGGTGACTTTCACTTTTACTTGAGTCATTCTCTATTAAGGTATCTTTACTTTTACTCAAGTATGACAATTGGGTACTTTCCCCACCACTGCTTAAACCTTTATTTTAGCAATACATGTCATTGAAAAAAACACACAAAAAAACATAATAACATCCTTTTTTGGTCAACAGGTGGTTGGTTGTATGTTATACACAGTAGCCCAGATAGAGCCTGTTTACATTCCTGATCTCTGTAACTGTTAGCTTACCTGAGTAATATTGACGTAAGCTCAGAACCACTTGTGTTTCAAACATGGTCGTGTTTTATCAATTGTTGTGCTGATCAATGGACAGTGCATTACCTTTGTCAAAATAATATGCCGCTTAAAGTTATGTTGGTACTTGAATACATTTTTGTTATAAAGATGGTGACGCAACAATAATACACATTTACAATAGGCCTATATCTAAAAAAAATACATATAGCCAAATTATATATATATATATACATATATATATATATATATATATATATATATATATATATATATATATATATATACACACACTGAGTATACAAAACATTAAGAACACCTGCTCTTTCCATGAGGTAGACTGGCCAGGTGAATCCAGGTGAAATCTATGATCCCTTATTGATGTCACTTATTAAATCAACTTCTATCAGTGTAGAAAGGGAGGAGACAGGTTAAAGAAGGGTTTTTCTAGCCTTGAGACAATTGAAACATGGATTGTGTATGTGTGCCATTCAGAGAGTGAATGGGCAAGACAAAATATTTAAGTGCCTTTGAACGGGGTATGGTAGTAGGTGCCGGGCACACCAGTTTGTGTCAAGAACTGCAACGCTGCTGGGTTTTTCACGCTCAATAGTTTCCTGTGTGTATCAAGAATGGTACATCACCAAAAGGACATCCAGCCAACTTGACACAACTGTGGGAAGCATTGGAGTCAACATGGGCCAGCATTCCTGTGGAACGCTTTCGACACCTTGTAGATTCCATGCACTGACTGACGAATTAAAGCTAATGTTTGGTCTACTCAGTGTTTACCGGTACACATCATTTTTATAGCAGGACACTGTATTCCATTATCCCTCTGAAGAGTATGAATTAGGCTATTTTAGAAGGTTGGAATCCTAAACAACCTGCCTACACATAGTTTCAAGTACAATACCAACATACCTACTGTAGTAGGTCAAAGCTTTGTGCAGGAAAACCTTGGTAGAATATGGGTGGCTTGTAGCCTAGCAGTTAAGAGCATTGGCTCAGTAATTGAAAGGTCGCTGGTTAGAATTCCCAAGCCAACTAGGTGAAAAATGTGTTGATAATCCTTTTTCGGCTTCAGACCAATGCCTATTCTCACTTAAAACTTTTTTGTTTTTAATTTCCATGTTTTTTTACACAGGTGATTATGAAACATTATTGTACCACATTATAATTAAGCAATAAGGCACAAGGGGGTGTGGTATATAGCCAGTATACCACGTCTAAGGGCTGTATCCACGGCTAAGGGCTGTTCTTACGCACAACACAATGCAGAGTACAACCCTTAGCCATGGATACAGCCCTTAGACATGGTATATTGACCATCTACCACAAACCCCAGAGGTCACTTGTTGCTATTGTAAACTGGTTACCAACGTAATTAGAACAGTAAAAATAAATGTTTTGTCATACTCGTGGTATACGGTCTTGATATTTTCCAGAGGGAAGTGAAAAACCTGAAACCCATTTAAGCCAATATGGAGTAAACTGGAATTTTATCCCCTGATCTCTCTTAAGACAATTGAACAAGCTCCTGGAAAATACACACATAATAAACGTGTACCCATTAACTATTTACATGAAAATGTACATTAAAGTTTACTGAAGGACGCCCTAGTACTACATTACCTGTAAAAAAAAATTACAACCAAATGTACACTGAACAAAAATATAAACGCAACATGTAAAGTGTTGGTGCCATGAGCTGGGGAAAAAAAGTCCCAGAAATGTTCCATATGCACAAAAAGCGTAATTCTCTAATTTGCACAATTTTGTTTACATCCCTGTTAGTGAGCATTTCTCATTTGCCAAGATAATCCATCCACCTGACAGGTGTGGCATATCAAGAAGCTGATTAAACAGCAAGATCATTACACAGGTGCACCTTGTGCTGGGAAAAATAAAAGCTTTGCGGGATTGTGTAATTGGCATGCTGACTGCAGGAATGTCCACCAGAGCTCTTGCCAGAGAATTTAATATTAATTTCTCTATCATAAGCTGCCTCCAACGTTGTTTTTGAGAATTTGGAAGTACGTTCAACCGGCCTCACAACCACAGACCACGTGTAACTACGCCAGCCCAGGACCTCCACATCCAGCTTCTTCACCTGCGGGATTGTTTGAGAGGGGGTGGGGGGTGTGCTGAGGAGTATGTCTGTCTGTAATACATTTTTGTTCATGCCCAGTACTACTACTCCTGATTCTAATATTCATGGTCTCGATGAACAGCTGAGGTCTTGATGAACAGCGGAGGTCTTGATGAACAGCTGAGGTCTCGATGAACAGCTGAGGTCTCGATGAACATCTACTGTAAGTAGCAGAATGAGGTGTAGTAGCACTGGCCTTGAATAAAAAAGCCTGCATAACCAAACAAACTGCTGAAAAACACCTGCAAAATACAAAGTAATTAGAAAAGTACAAAACTCTTAAGAGAAATTATAGACATATTTACAAATATTAAATTGGCTATGTGCTCTAAACACTTGAATACAAAACTTCAGCTACAAATGTTGTAAGTAATGCTGTGCACAGCTTTCCTACTCCAGTAAAAGAGCACACGTCCTCATTTCTAAATGGCAGTATACATATGAAAACAAGTTGGAGAACTCACGGTTTTGGTACAGAACATACATTTTAAGTATTGATCGTGTGCGAAGTACCATGTTTATGTATCCTCCAGGAGGCAAACCCACAATCTTCAGATACACCGGCGGTACCTTTAGCCATTACTACAAACGCTGTACTTAACACCCGCCTGCTTAACCCGGAAGCCAGCCGCACCAACGTGTCAGAGGAAACACTGTTCACCTGACGACCGAGGTCAGCCTGCAGGTGCCCGGCCCGCGACAAGGAGTTGCTAGAGCACGATGAGCCAAGCAAAGCCCTTCCGACCAAACCCTCCCCTAATGTTGCTGGGCCAATTGCGCTCCGTCCTATGAGACTCCCGATCACGGCCGGTTGTAATACAGCCCGGGTACGAACCAGGGTCTGTAGTGATGCCTCTAGCACTGCGACGCAGTGCCCTTAGACCGCAAAGCAGTGCCTTAGACAGCTGCGCCACTCGGGAGCCCCTCTTGTCTTAAAAACAAAAAATTTAAACACTCCAACACTCAGACATCATTTACAAACAAAGCATGTGTGTTTTGTGAATCTGCCAGATCAGAGGCAGTAGGGATGATCAGGGATGTTCTCTTGATAAGTGCAAGAATTTGACAATTTTCCTGTCCTGGTAAGCATTCAAAATGTAACGATAAAAGCAAAGTTTACTTTCACTTAATAAAAAAAAGCATGAAAAGGTTTGCGCAATGGGATAATGTTTTACTGTGGTATCCAATACTTTACCTTGTGTGCAGTACAAATCACATTATTGTGGAACTACTGCCTCTAAGAGTATGAAGTAGGCTGTTTGAAAAGGTTTGAATCCTAAGAAACCTACCTACACATAGTACAATGCCTACAATTAAAGTATAAAACCAACATAGCTACTGTAGTAGGTCAAAGCTGTGTGCTGGAAAAACTTGGTAGAGCATGAGATAGGCATTATGGTGCTCATGTGAATTTCCTTTCTTTTTCGGCTTCAGACCAATGACTATTCTCACTTAAAACATAGTTTTTTTGTTTTTAATATCCAAAGGAATAGTCACAGCACAGCACAGCACATTGGCAGGGTACCTTTCTATGATTATGTAAATGCAGGGTAATCAGCAGTCACATCTCTGTGCCTAGTGTTTGTTTAAAACTCTAAGCGATAGCTACTGAAACATTTAAGGTGCCTGTGTGGTTCCTCCAGTCGCACTAACAAATCTCTGGCATGGCACTGGTCTCAACAGCAAGGAATTGTCTCACTATTCTGTACAAACAAAGGGATTCAAATGTTTTCTCTGTTGCAGATCTCTATGGCATATCTCTATGGTTTTACTTTACCAATCACTTATGAACCTGTAATTCCAATCGGTCTCTTCTCAGATGCTTGGACCATCATTTCTATGAGATTCATTGAGTTATTCATTCCTTATTAATGTAACTCACTCTGCAAGATACATCTTTAGCTGCGACCCCCTCTTCCTCCTCCAGGCACAAAACTTACTTGCAGCATCCTAGAGAATAGACAGCATTCTCTTTATTACAACATGTACTGTGACTGTGGGATTATAGCCTTTCAATGGTTGATTTTATTTTTAACGTGGAACGATTCTGACATGTTTAACCACATTATATTGTGTAACAACATCTAGTCAGCTGTAAGCCTATACTGTAGACGTTTCTTACATTAGATTGCATACAGGAAAAACATACAATCATAAGACAGAGAGATACAGTTGAAGTCAGAAGTTTACATACACCTTAGCCAAATACATTTAATCTCAGTTTTTCACAATTCCTGACATTTAATCCTAGTAAAAATGCCCTGTCTTAGTTAGGTCAGTTAGGATCACCACTTTATTTTAAGAATGTGAAATGTCAGAATAATAGTAGAAATAATGATTTATTTCAGCTTTTATTACTTTCATCACATTCCCAGTGGGTCAGAAGTTTACATACACTCAATTAGTATTTGGTAGCATTGCCTTAAATTGTTTAACTTGGGTCAAATGTTGTGGGTAGCCTTCCACAAGCTTCCCACAATAAGTTGGGTGAATTTTGGCCCATTCCTCCTGACAGAGCTGGTGTAACTGAGTCAGGTTTGTAGGCCTCCTTGCTCACACATGCTTTTTCAGTTCTCCCCACAAATTTTCTATAGGCTTGAGGTCAGGGCTTTGTGATGGCCACTCCAATACCTTGACTTTGTTGTCCTTAAGCCATTTTGACACAACTTTGGAAGTATGCTTGGGGTCATTATCCATTTGGAAGACCCATTTGCAACCAAGCTTTAACTTCCTGACTGATGGCTTGGGATATTGCTTCAATATATGCACATAATTTTCCTCCCTCATGATGCCATCTATTTTATGAAGTGCACCAGTCCCTCCTGCAGCAAAGCACCCCCACAACATGATGCTGCCACCCCCGTGCTTCACGGTTGGGATGGTGTTCTTCGGCTTGCAGGCCTCCCCCTTTTTCCTTCAAACATAACGATGGTCATTATTGCCAAACAAATCTATTTTTGTTCCATCAGACCAGAGGACATTTCTCCAAAAAGTACGATCTTTTGTCCCCATGTGCAGTTGCGAACCATAGTTTGGCTTTTTTATGGCGGTTTTGGAGCAATGGCTTCTTCCTTGCTGAGCGGCCTTTCAGGTTGTCGATATAAGACTTGTTTTACTGTGGATATAGATATTTTTGTACCTGTTTCCTCCAGCATCTTCACAAGGTCCTTTGCTGTTGTTCTGGGATTGATTTGCACTTTTCGCACCAAAGTATGTTCATCTCTAGGAGACAGAACGCGTCTCCTTAAGAGGGGTATGACGTCTGCATGGTCCCATGGTGTTTTATACTTGCATACTGTTGTTTGTACAGATGAACGTGGTACCTTCAGACGTTTGGAAATTGCCCCCAAGGATGAACCAGACTTGTGGAGGTCTACAATTGTTTTCTGAGCTCTTCTCTGATTTCTTTTGATTTTCTCATGATGTCAAGCAAAGAGGCACTGAGTTTGAAGGTATGGCCTTGAAATACATCCACAGGTATACCTCTAATTGACTCAAATGATGTCAATTAGCCACTCAGAAGCTTCTAAAGCCATGACATAATCCTTTTTTCAGTAACATTAGATTAGTCCAGTTACAATCGCCATGGCATTGACCATTAGCTGTTATAAAGCGGTACTACCATCTCTATCGGTGAATTTAGTGTATGTAAACTTCTGACTGGAATTGTGACACAGTAAGTTATAAGTGAAATAATCTGTCTGTAAACAATTGTTGGAAAAATGACTTGCGTCATGCACAAAGTAGATGTCCTAACCGACTTGCCAAACCTATAGTTTGTTAACAAGAAATTTGTGGAGTGATTGAAAAACGAGTTTTAATGATTCCAACCTAAGTGTATGTAAACTTCCGACTTCAACTGTAGCTTAATCTGAATGTTTTGCCAAGGTCATCAGTGCTTATCAATGCTAAAATGCATTTGTCTATGATGATAATATGGCTACCGGCTGTGAGGAGCATAACCATTAATAATGACACTAGGGTGAATAATATCTCAAGAATACCTCATTACATCTTTAAGCATGTGTATGAACTCTTATCCAGGGCAGTGGCAAAGGTGGAGGGAGTTAGTTCCACATATTCTTACATATTAAGCTCAGGAATCACTTTGGATATCCAGGTTCATCTCATTGCTAAAGTGCATGGCACTGTATAACTAACTCTATAACAGTTGTCGTGTCTTTGCTATCGTTAAATTGAAGACTTATAGTTTTTATCAAAGATTCCTGTAATTAGGGATTACGCGATCACTTGAGTAATAACGTAACTAATTAACTATGAATTCGAGGGCACCAGGGAAAGTTATTAGATTACAAAGTTATAATTTCCCAATATAACCTTTCAAATATTTTCATATCTGATCAATAGTCTTCTAATTAATTATTTATTTACTTTACCTCACATTAGTCTCATTCCAAACGTCGTAAATTGTTGATTATCTGCACGAGCCCAGTCTTCACTATGAGTCCATCCATACATCAATTGTCTTAAATAATTTATTTATTACTAACTAATTAATTCACAGAAATGCATAAACAAACAAACAAACTTACAAAGGGTTACATGAAATGGGAGAAATATGCCCTAGTGGCTGAACCGGCATGGCGGCTCGTTAGACAAAAGGGAGAATGGGGGGTCGATTCAGAAGTCACTACAGAGTATACTCTTTATAACAATTGACATGCTAATCCTTACACATGGGATTCGGGAACAATTGCAATCAATATATATATATTTACGCTCGGTGTGTGTCGTCTTGATCATTGGAGAGAAGTTAGTTTCTGTTGGAGTGAAGTTAGTTTCTGTTGGAGTTCCTTCTGTCTCGGTTATTGTGGATAGTTCAGTGACATTCATTATAGAATGGATGTTTCGGCGGTTGTCTTTCTTCGCGTTCAATGATACCGAATTCCTAGCTGCAGACTAGTAGTCAATATCAAAGACTTGTTCTTATTCGTCTAAGAGTTTAACCACGTGGTATGGTTAAAGATTCAGCAATGGTACTTAACCTTAGTTCTCCTCCCATGGGGAAAAACATGGTCTAATGGTAATTTCTCAGAGTCGACTTTTATTCAGATAGCAGGAAGGGGCTGTCCTTGGATGTCTGACCCAACTGGCTCAGGGGCGGGTCCTCGGGTTTAGTTCAAATCAAAAAGGGATTTGTATTTTCGTTCATTAAACAGTCCAAAATCATATTACACAATTATAGAAACAGTATCATACTCACTCATTCATTTTATACAACAAACAGATGTAAACCTCATATCTGAGGTTATTATATAAACAGCGGTATGGTAATGTAGTCCCACAGTCTCTCATGAGTTTCCCACGTGGTGAACAATGGGCATGTTAATAGCTGGACTCTCCACCGATCTTTTATACTTTTGCAGGAACATGAAATATGTTCGTACCTCAAGTTCTGTGAGGTGGGAGAAAATTCCTTTGTCCTGAAAGTTTACCCTCTCTCTTAATACTGTTTGGCCATGAGGAGATTCTCAGGAATTTACGACGTCTCTCTGTGATCACAGCATGGGTTGAAGGAGGAAAGGGAAAGGCAGGGAGAGGGGGATGGGGTTTGCAATACCCAAGCAGGCGACGTCATGACACAGTCCTACTGTGAATATAATGATGAGCCCTAAACTCCATTACAAATATCTACTTCCTCCTCTACTATCCCACACTCCTGCCTGTGGCTAACAATGCCTATTGTCTATAGCCTACACTCAGTGTAAAAGCATTGGGCTTTATGTTGACATACAGGCAGATCAAGACATCTGGACTTTAGCACGTTCTCTGATGTCATATCATCTGTGCGTGTTGTTATCAGGCTGCTGCATCTTGAGGGCAAAGCTGCCCTTTTCAATTCTCTCCTCTCTAATGCTGTTAATGTTCTCGTAATACAGCGACACAAAACCGTGCAGACTGGCGGGCAGGCGACTGACTGGCAGCCAACACTCTCCTCTCAACTGAAATTAGGGCAGCTGGGAAGAGGTTCTCTGAAAGGATTTCTTCTCAGAACACAATAACAATATTAAACAGCATAACAATTAATATGCATGATACACACAATAAAAACATTTCAATGGGCTAGTTTGTTGGGAACAAAGCAGAATTTTCAACAATAGAGTCCTAAAAATAGCTGTTTTCAGACTCTGTTGCTCCAGTCGAGGCTTTGAGATGTATCGAAGTGTCTGTCTGTGTAGATCTATTATTATTTCTTCCCAGTGTCTCATGGTCAATTCTTTCAGGGTAACTCAAGGCCCAACCGACTAGAGGAATGCTTCTGTGTCTATCCGGTCCCTTGTTGTCAGTGATAGAGAAGGCCAATCTGTAGCATACAGGAAGACTCCCTTTCCTCTTGTAAACACAGTATGATAAGGAAGGCAACCTTCATAATGTCCTTTGATATCCCCACTCCCCTGTGTCTCCCTTTCCCCTTGTAAACACAGTATGATAAGGAAGGAAACCTTCATAATCTAGTTTGATATCCCCACTCCCCTGTATCTCTACACTGCACAGTACACAGTACACATTCTAGGAATGCATTTCAGTTTGGATCTGAGGCCCTGTTCAGAGGCTTCCTACACAGTCTACTCTCCTCTCCAGTGACTGGATATCTACTTCATTTGTCCATCAGCTTTAATATCTTAAACCTCATTCTTGTCCATTCCTCTTATATTGCAGTGGGAAATGTGGAATAAGTGATTGAAACATTACAGATGTAGGATCGTAATTTGAGCCAGTTTGCTACAGCTGGAAAAGAATCCTGCAGCAACAGGGCATGTTAATTATCATGTGGGTTATAATTAATGGACATTTTTGTGGGGGTTGATATTTCTTGTAAAGGAAAATCAAGTCTGACATTTCAAAGTAGAAATGACAATCTTCAGTCGTCTTTTTAAATGTCCTCCTTGCGTCAGTGTGATCAAATTAAGATCCTAAAACTGTACAGTATGTATGCGTATTGAATGAATTAGGCCCTTTCTACTGTTTTCTACTGGGTAAATGTACTTCTTCTACTGTAGATGACATCCTTCTTGTGACTTTTTTGTTAGCATGGGGGGGGGACAGTGTGTTTGAAAAGCTTTATTTAAATAATCTGTGACAGATGCCTACATTATGGTTGATGAAACAAAGTAACGGTCCTGTCTCTCTAAAATTATGTGTCTGTGAGTTTTGGGGATTGCATTTGTACCGGAGAATCATCCTAGATAAAATAATGATGGATCGCTATTTTTTTTTAAAGTTATGGGAATATGTACACTACCGGCCAAAAGTTTTAGAACACCTACTCATTCAAGGGTTTTTCTTTATTTTTATGAAGACATCAAAACTATGAAATAACACATATGGAATCATGTAGTAACCAAAAAAAGTGTTAAACAAATCAAACTATATTTTATATTTGAGATTCTTCAAATAGCCACCTTTTGCCTTGATGACAGCTTTGCACACTCTTGTCATTCTCTCAACCAGCTTCATGAGGTAGTCACATGGAATGCATTTGAATTAACAGGTGTGCCTTGTTAAAAGTTAATTTGTGGAATTTCTTTCCTTCTTAATGTGTTTGAGCCAATCAGTTGTGTTGTGACAAGGTAGTTGGGGTATACAGAAGACAGCCCTATTTGGTGAAAGACCAAGTCCATATTATTCCAAGAACAGCTCAAATAAGCAAAGCGAAACGACAGTCAATCATTACTTTAGACATGAAGGTCAGTCAATACAAAACATTTCAAGAACTTTGAAAGTTTCTTCAAGTGCAGTCGTAAAAACCATCAAGCTCTACGATGAAACTGGCTCTCATGAGCACCACCACAGGGATGGAAGACCCAGAGTTACCTCTGCTGCAGTGGATAAGTTCATTAGAGTTACCAGCCTCAGAAATTGTTCAACTGTACAGAGGAGACTGCATGAATCAGGCCTTCATAATCGAATTGCTGCAAAGAAACCACTACTAAAGGAAACCAATAATAAGAAGAGACTTGCTTGCTCCAAGAAACACAAGCAATGGACATTAGACCGGTGGAAATTTGTCATTTCGTCTGGAGTACAAATTGGACTCCAGAACAAAGATATTTGGTTCCAACCACCGTGTCTTTGAGGGACACAGTGTGGGTGAACGGATGATCTCCGCATGTGTATTTCCCACCATAAAGCATGGAGGAGGAGGTGTTATGGTGTGGGGGTGCTTTGTTGGTGACACTGTCTGTGATTTATTTAGAACTCAAGGCACACTTAACCAGCATGGCTACCACAGCATTCTGTAGCAATACGCCATCCCATCTGGTTTGGGCTTAGTGGGACTATCATGTGTTTTTCAACAGGACAATGACCCAACACACCTCCAGGCTGTGTAAGGGCTATTTGACCAAGAAGGGGAGTGATGGAGTGCTGCATCAGATGACTAGGCCTCCACAATCCCCCAACCTCAAACAAATTGAGATGGTTTGGGATGAGTCGGACTACAGAGTGAAGGAAAAGCAGCCAACAAGTGCTCAGCATATGTGGAAACTCCTTCAAGACTGTTGGAAAAGCATTCCAGGTGAAGCTGGTTAAGAGAATCCCAAGAGTGTGCAAAGCTGTTATCAAGGCAAAGGGTGGCTACTTTGAAGAATCCAAAATATAAAATATATTTGATTTGTTTAACACATTTTTGGTTAATACATGATTCCTTAGGTGCTATTTCATAGTTTTGATGTCTTCATTATTATTCTACAATGTATTCTACATGTAGAAAATCGTTAAAAAAATTAAGAAAAACCCTTGGATGAGTAGGTGTTCTAAAACTTTTGACTGGTGGTGTACATGGAAATGGAATACATACATAATGTTTCCCTATGCTTACTCTATCTCTTCAAATGGTTATCCTGTCCAGTCTCATTCTCATTCTAACCACCAGCAGTCTAAGAGGACAGCGCCCTCCAGCCCTCTTAGCCCAAACAGGCCTTGAACAAGCCACGCTACGATTGGCTCTTTACCTTTGGGTGACTCTGACATTGAATAGCCATCACAGCACATAATAATACAGCACATATAGTTGATATACAAGACCAAAGTCAGTGGAGCTATCCATACTAGTGATGACAGGGGAGATGAATTCCCAGAATTAATTCTAGAAGAGCTTTTTAGAAATCCTCTTTGGCGTTGCCCAGTTAACAGTGGCATCACTGCCAAATATGTCATCTGAAAGGAGTCTTAAAACACAAAGGAGGGAAGAAGATTTTTTGTTTTGTTTGTAAACACTTTTCTTAGATAAACGCTTTGAGGAATCTATAAATTCAGGACCAAAGTAACAAAATCCAAAACCTCCCTGTTATCATATCTAACTTTTTTGGCTTGTGCTTCTTCCTGCCTCTTCTCCCTCTTGAACCGACTGGCCCGGCAGCCTTGGTAGAGCAGATGTTACAGCCGTCAGCTGTACTGAGAGAAAGAGCCACTGCATTAATTCAGTTAAGAGGATAAAAGATACCTGCTAAAAGGAGAGAGGGGGGAAACAGGAGAAGGCTTTGAAGCAGATGGCCCCGTACTCTGTAGTGTGCACACCGGCAGTGTGTGCTGTGGTGAGAGAAAACATGATGGGGAGGTGAGAAACACCCCAACAGAAACACTCCAATAGCAGCAGTCTAACTGAGACAAACAATATAATCAGATTGACACACTAATGACTTCTTCTAGTTTGGGTGGTAGTTTAACCTCTGCGGGATGGGTGTCCCTAAACCGGGACGGTTGTTGCTAACATGAGCTAATGTGACTAGAATGACGTTGTATACAGCAGCCAACTTTCCGGGACATAGACATGTCTTATATGGGCAGAAAGCTTAAATTATTGTTAATCTAACTGCAGTGCCCAATTAACAGTAGCTATTACAGTGAAAAAATACCATGCTATTGTTTGAGGAGAGCGCACAACAACAAAATGGTTTGATACATTCACCTCTGAAGGTAAATGATGTACCTACATTCAGTAATCTTGCTCTGATTTGTCATCCTGACGGTCCCAGAGATAAAATGTAGCATAGTTTGTTTGATAAAACCATTTTTATGTTCAAATGTAGGAACTGGGTTCTACAGTTTGACCCCGCTGCTGTCTCTGGCTCCACACCCACCCTGCTCGGCCATCTAGATGTGTGAAAGTTAGTGTATAAGCTAATGATCCATCATGTATGAAATTCCTGGGAGTGTGCAAACTTAAATGTTTTATTACCATAGCATTTGTGTATGTTCTCTATAGTTATGTACTTGAAAATGTATTAATTGACCAATTCGGCACATTTTGGAAAACTCCTGGCAGTTTTGATACAACATATTGTGCAGCAATGTAATTCTTCACTGGATCAGTCTGAAACTTTGCACACACTGCTGCCATCTGGTGGCCAAAATCTAAATTACACCTAGAGTCCTATCTGAAAGTATGGCCTTTCTCTTGCATTTCAAAGATGATGGAACAAAAAAGAACAAAAAAACGCATGTTTTTTTGTTTGTATAATCTTTAACCAGATCTAATGTGTTATATTCTCCTACAACTTCAAAGTATTTCCTTTCAAATGGTATCAAGAATATGCATATCCTTGCTTCAGGTCCTAAGCCAAAGGCAATTAGATTTGGGTATGTAATTTTAGGCCAAAATTGAAAAAAAGTGTATGACCCTTAAGAGGTTTTAAGACCCTTTGTCAACAATACAAAAATCGAATTGTTGAGAACGACTTTATGTTTCAGATCATCCATTTAGTTGTGAGTCCAAACAAGACTGGTGAAACAGACGTTAGATATTGTGAATCAACTACTGAATCCCAGCTACAGTAGGTACAGTAATGCAATTGCTATTGCTACATACAGTAGTTGCTAGAAATAGTATGACATTGACAAACCATGGACACATTTACAGCATGGGCCAGGGGCATCAGAAGTGTAAACATCAGAGAAGCCCTGCAGACAAAAGGATTGCAAAGGACGATATGTTGATCTTGGTTCTACTACGTCATGTTATCAGACGGCTGAAAATGAAAGGCTTTTGGAAATGTCATTATCCACAGGAACACAGTTCACTGTGTGACAAGAGGAAATTAATATAAGAAACATGAGGAAGAAAAACTCATCCTAGACTTCTTATCCTAGACCTTTCATCCTAGACCTCTCATCCTAGACCTGTAGTATAAAAATAGGACATTTCTACTGAACCGGGGAAAAAAGACCCTAAGAAGATTGTACCAATCACATTTCTCTTTCCCTGTTCACCAGATTACCATGATACATTCAGCTCCTCAACCAATCCTATTACTCAGAATACCCGGCGACACAAAGGCCCATTGTACCCTACTGTATGCTCCCTGCTTTTTACTACCTCAGCACTTTACAACTAAGAGGAGAAATATGATTCACCATGCTTCCACAGAGGTCAGGTAGTGTTGGTGTTGGTGCCTTACACACTCACACCTTGATTGGACATGTTTTCTCATGCCTGCCCTTAAGCCCCTGGTATCAGCACGCCCTTGGGAGCTCCGAAGCTGCGCCCCAAACTGCACCCTATTCCCTATAGTGCACTACTTTTGACCAGAGCTCTATGTAGCCCTATGGACCCTGGTCAAAAGTAGTGCATTATAAAGGGAATAGGGTGCCATTTAGGATGCAGACCTAGTCTCATGAAGCCATCCAGAGCCTCTTAGATGAGATTGCTATAGTGTGTCTCTAACTGTAGAATAAATCAATCTGTAGGGAGGATAGTTGTTATAAATCAGGAAGGATGGCGCCGAGCGGCGTTGCCCTATTCCACACCACTGCATTCATTCACACAGAATTAGTTTAAGGTCAGCCTCATCGCGGGGCGAGCACAGAAACAACCAAGTTGCTGTCTGGGCAAAGGTGTTTTTATTCACTGTAATTTCTAAAGATCAATAGCAAGCAGCCACTGATCCACAAAGCTGGGAGGTTGGTAGAGCTAGCTATTTATAGCAGTGTGTATGTGTATGTGCGTGTGTGAGTATGTGTGTGCGCGAGTGTGAGTATGTGCGTGTGTGTGTGCGTGAATACGTTTGTGTGCTCACATGCATGTGTTCATTCCATAACCTGCAGTTCTCTTCCCTTGACCCACAGACTCTTTCAGACTTTGTTCCAGATAGAAAATAGAACCTGAGCCAACCAGGAGCTGAGCGACCCAGCCCACCCTTTCTTTACTGCAGGGGACTGGGGTTGTAAATCTTTGCACCAGAGAACTGGGTGGAAGAAAAGGGGTCAGAGAAAAGACACCTTCCATCCAAGAGATTGTAATGAGATTCCTCCTGATGATGAGTCACAGCTGATCTCACCTAACGCAGATAGAGTGAAGAGGTTTTCACACGGAGATAACGCCACAAAATACCACATTTGAATGGTACACTCACATTGAGCGGAAGAATGAATAAATCAATTAGACGTCCAATAGATTGGATGGTGGGCAGGGTGAGAGGGAGGGATGGAGGGAGGGAGAGGGATGGAGGGAGGGAGAGGGATGGAGGGAGGGAGAGGGATGGAGGGAGGGAGAGGGATGGGAGGGATGGAGGGATGTGATGTGCAGCTGATGACATGCTCATCATAGTATTCATTGCCACCAAGGAATACTCTCCCAACCCTGTGGTTGGGTATGAGTGACAGATGGAGAGGGATGACTTTTATCTAGGGTTCCACTGAGACATGGTTTTAAAGAGATGGGATCATGCAGTAGCTACCTTTCAACTGTTTGGGGAGGAGCTGTTTCGGTTCAAAGCCGGGAGGCATGCGATAAAGAATTCATTTTTCACCTGCAATAATAAAGAGAACACTGTTAAATTATACATGTACTGTATGATCCCTTAACATGCATAACATATCTATCATCGCCAGGATTAAAAATAAATACTTTTTATGCCAAATACAAAAAGAGCACCTTGCGCCATATTAATTAGTCAGGGGGCTATAAAGAACAAATCTTAATGAACAGAGACACATTTAGACACAACATTAGGAGTCTTCTTTTTCACATTTTAACGGACACCTCCCTTCTCATCTATGTGTTGAGTAGAAACATTACCTTTCTCTTTGAGAAGACATCAGACAGTACTGCCTCTTCTCTGACAGACAGACAGACAGACAGACAGACAGACAGACAGACAGACAGACAGACAGACAGACAGACAGTAGTCTCTCCTCTTAAAGACAGACAGACAGTAGTCTCTCCTCTTAAAGACAGACAGACAGACAGACAGTAGTCTCTCCTCTTAAAGACAGACAGACAGTAGTCTCTCCTCTTAAAGACAGACAGACAGTAGTCTCTCCTCTTAAAGACAGACAGACAGTAGTCTCGCTTCTTAAAGACAGACAGACAGTAGTCTCGCTTCTTAAAGACAGACAGACAGACAGACAGTAGTCTCTCCTCTTAAAGACAGACAGACATTAGTCTCTCCTCTTAAAGACAGACAGACAGTACTGCCTCTCTTCTTAAAGACAGACAGACAGTAGTCTCTCCTCTTAAAGACAGACAGTACTGTCTTTCCTCTTAAAGACAGACAGACAGAAGTGCCCCTCTTACAGACAGACAAACAGTAGTGTCTCTCCTCTTAAATACAGACAGACAGTAGTCTCTCCTCTTAAATACAGACAGACAGTAGTCTTTCCTCTTAAATACAGACAGACAGTAGTCTCTCCTCTTAAAGACAGACAGACAGTACTGCCTCTCTTCTTAAAGACAGACAGACAGTACTGCCTCTCCTCTTAAAGACAGACAGACAGTAGTGCCTCTCCTCTTACAGACAGACAGACAGTAGTGCCTCTCCTCTTACAGACAGACAGACATTAGTGCCTCTCCTCTTACAGACAGACAGACAGTAGTGCATCTCCTCTTAAAGACAGACAGACAGTAGTGCCTCTCCTCTTACAGACAGACAGAAGTGCCCCTCCTCTTACAGACAGACAAACAGTAGTGTCTCTCCTCTTACAGACAGACAGACAGTAGTGCCTCTCCTCTTACAGACAGACAGACAGTAGTGCCTCTCCTCTTAAAGACAGACAGACAGTAGTGCCTCTCCTCTTACAGACAGACAGAAGTGCCCCTCCTCTTACAGACAGACAAACAGTAGTGTCTCTCCTCTTAAATACAGACAGACAGTAGTCTCTCCTCTTAAATACAGACAGACAGTAGTCTCTCCTCTTAAAGACAGACAGTACTGCCTCTCTTCTTAAAGACAGACAGGCAGTAGTGCCTCTCCTCTTACAGACAGACAGACAGTAGTGCCTCTCCTCTTACAGACAGACAGACAGACAGACAGACAGACAGACAGTAGTGCCTCTCCTCTTACAGACAGACAGTAGTCTCTCCTCTTAAAGACAGACAGACAGTACTGCCTCTCCTCTTAAAGACAGACAGACAGTAGTGCCTCTCCTCTTACAGACAGACAGAAGTGCCCCTCCTCTTACAGACAGACAAACAGTACTGTCTCTCCTCTTAAATACAGACAGACAGTAGTCTCTCCTCTTAAATACAGACAGACAGTAGTCTCTCCTCTTAAAGACAGACAGACAGTAGTGCATCTCCTCTTACAGACAACCAGACAGACAGTAGTGCATCTCCTCTTACAGACAGACAGTAGTGCATCTCCTCTTACAGACAGACAAACAGACAGGCTGTAGTGTATCTCTTAAAGACAGACACTACTGCCTCTCCTCTTAAAGACAGACAGTAGTCTCTCCTCTTAAAGACAGACAGACAGTAGTCTCTCCTCTTAAAGACAGATAGACAGTACTGCTTCTTCTCTTAAAGACAGATAGACAGTAGTCTGTCCTCTTAAAGACAGATAGACAGTACTGCTTCTTCTCTTAAAGACAGATAGACAGTAGTCTCTCCTCTTAAAGACAGACAGTAGTCTCTCCTCTTAAAGACCGACAGACAGACAGTAGTCTCTCCTCTTAAAGACAGACAGACAGTAGTCTCTCCTCTTAAAGACAGACAGACAGTAGTCTCTCCTCTTAAAGACAGACAGACAGTAGTCTTTCCTCTTAAAGACAGATAGACAGTAGTCTCTCCTCTTAAAGACAGATAGACAGTAGTCTCTCCTCTTAAAGACAGATAGACAGTAGTCTCTCCTCTTAAAGACAGACAGACAGTACTGCTTCTCCTCTTAAAGACAGATAGACAGTAGTCTCTCCTCTTAAAGACAGATAGACAGTAGTCTCTCCTCTTAAAGACCGACAGACAGACAGTAGTGCTGCTCCCAATTTTCAGTCAGGCTTCCTCTGACGCAGTAGCAGCTGTGTGGAGACAAAGGACAGCTCTGCCTTCAACCTGTTTATTTATCCGCACAACACAGCGCTGTACCAATGAATCATACAGACGTTTATTTAAGCAGATTAATTCCCTCACTGTGTTTTATTCATCATGTTTTCTTTGAGGATGGAGCTCAACCTTGCTTATAATATTGCTTGTCATTTTCTTCCATTGACTTGCGCACGACTAAATTGTCATGAATAATGACATGCTGGTAAATAAAACAACAGGGTTGGTGCGGGCGCCTGAGATGAACAGACTGCACACAGACCCTCTGTCTCCAGGTGAGGAGACTGCTCTTACCTCGGAGAGATGGAAGTAGGGGGGAGGCTGCACACAGACCCCTCTGTCTCCAGGTGAGGAGACTGCTCTTACCTCGAAGAGATGGAAGTAGGGGGGAGGCTGCACACAGACCCCTCTGTCTCCAGGTGAGGAGACTGCTCTTACCTCGGAGAGATGGAAGTAGGGGGGAGGCTGCACACAGACCCCTCTGTCTCCAGGTGAGGAGACTGCTCTTACCTCGAAGAGATGGAAGTAGGGGGGAGGCTGCACACAGACCCCTCTGTCTCCAGGTGAGGAGACTGCTCTTACCTCGGAGAGATGGAAGTAGGGGGGGAGGCTGAGATGAACAGACTGCACACAGACCCTCTGTCTCCAGGTGAGGAGACTGCTCTTACCTCGGAGAGATGGAAGTAGGGGGGGAGGCTGCACACAGACCCCTCTGTCTCCAGGTGAGGAGACTGCTCTTACCTCGGAGAGATGGAAGTAGGGGGGAGGCTGCACACAGACCCCTCTGTCTCCAGGTGAGGAGACTGCTCTTACGTCAGAGAGATGGAAGTAGGGGGGGAGGCTGCACACAGACCCCTCTGTCTCCAGGTGAGGAGACTGCTCTTACGTCAGAGAGATGGAAGTAGGGGGGGGGCTGCACACAGACCCCTCTGTCTCCAGGTGAGGAGACTGCTCTTACCTCGGAGAGATGGAAGTAGGGGGGGAGGCTGCACACAGACCCCTCTGTCTCCAGGTGAGGAGACTGCTCTTACCTCGGAGAGATGGAAGTAGGGGGGGAGGCTGAGATGAACAGACTGCACACAGACCCCTCTGTCTCCAGGTGAGGAGACTGCTCCTACGTCAGAGAGATGGAAGTAGGGGGGGCTGCACATTAGTTAAGTTCTGGAAGACTTGGCCTCAGTCCAACACGGTAAAGGAAGGAAGAGAGGGAGGAGAGAGAGAGAGAGAGGGGGACCAGTTGGCGGCACAGAGTGCTGTAATGAAGAGCAAACACAGAGTACTTGTGAACAGAAGGCGAGGCACCATGGCTGCGTTTACACAGGCAGCCCAATTCTTATATTTATTTTCACTAATTGGTCTTTTGACAAATCAGATCAGCTCTGAAAAAGATCTGATGTGAAAATATTTTATGTTATTGGTCAAAATACTGATTAGTGGAAAAAATATCCAAATTGGGATTCCTGTATAAACACAGCCCATGAGGGGGCAGCCAGTCCTCAGGCTGGACAGACAGACAGAGCAGCTGGACTGGGTGGACACTAGGACTAGGAGCTGCTCTGCTTTCTTGGCCCAAGCTAGCTGGACTCTAACTGGGGGAAGGGAAAGAGTGTGATATCCCACAGGACTGCACACAGTATGGGAGGGAAGTGGAATCAGGGTGTTAGGACAGATCACAGTTAGCGGCAGTTTGTGTTTGTGATTTGGCCATGTTGATTTTTGTTTATTGTGTTGATAGCCAATAATTATCCCATTGACAAGGCACATAGCCATAGCATGGTATGTTGCTATGTTGAAGTATAGTGGTGACAGCTCTGGCTCAGCTGTCACATCATCCTTCACTAGAATGTAAGAGTGAGTGAGGGGAGGTGGCACGCGTCCAGGCATGACAGATGACATGTTTCAGTGCACAGCGTTCTCCTTACTCTGTATCACTCCCATTCCCCTCATAGAGAGAGGTTGTGATTGAAACTAATGGAGGTTTATTGAAACCTCACAGTGCATTTCCCTGTGCTGGGTTTGATGTGATAACTAATAGAACTGCCACAGTGATGCTCATGGGGAGGACAGGTATCTTCAGGAAGGTTTAGGATAAGACGAGGGACAGGACATGGTTATTATAAGTGACTGTGTATGGACCCTATAGGTAATGACCAATATTCAGGGTGGGCGAGATTCCCCTCTGACCCTGATCACACTCTGCTACACTTCCATGTGGTATATGCTGCATATGATCACATATTGGATGTACCTGGTCTTCTGCAGCTCTCTCCTCTACCTGCCCTAGGGTGAAGTGTAGAGCTTGTTATGGGAGGAATGTCACCGACAGTCAGGGGACGTGGGTCAACCCCAGAACTCCCCCTAAGCTTTTGAGGGTGAAACTTCATCTCACCCAGTTCTCTTTGTTCCGTATACACTGAGTGTATAAAACCTTAGGAACACCTTCCTAATATTGAGTTGCAGCCCCTTTTGCCCTCAGAACAGTTTCAATTTGTCGAGGCATGAACTCTACAAGATGTCGAAAGAATTCCACAGGGCCCATGTTGACTCCAATGCTTCCCACAGTTGTGTCAAGTTGGCTGGATGTCCTTTGGGTGGTGGACCATTCTTGATACCCAAGGGAAACTGTTAAGTGTGAAAAACCCAGGATCGGCCTCCCGAGTGGCACAACGGTCTAAGGCATCACTACAGACCGAGGTTCGATCCCAGGCTGTGTTACAGCCGGCCGTGAACAGGAGACGCATGAGGCGGCGCACAATTGGCCTAGCGTCGTCCGGGTTAGGGGAGGGTTCGGCCAGGATTTCCTTGTCCAAACGTGCTCTAGCGACTCCTTTTGGACAGGCCGGGGGCCTGCAAGCTGACTACGGTCACCAGCTGTTTCCTCCGACACATTGGTGCGGCTGGTTAAGTGAGCAGTGTGTCAAGAAGCAGTGCGGCTTGGCAGGATCGGGTTTCAGAGGACACATGGCTCTCGACCTTCGCCTCTCCCTAGTCCGTAGGTGAGTTGCAGGGGTTGGGACAAGACAGTAACTACCAATTGGAATCGACAAAATTGCAGAGAAAAAGGGGTATAAAAAAGAAAACCCCAGCAGCGTTACAGTTGCTGACACACTCTTTTGTTTTGCCCATTCAACCTCTGAACGGCACACATGCACAATCCATTTCACAATAGTCTGAAGGCTTAAAAATCCTTCTTTAACCTGTCTCCTTCCCTTCATCTACACTGATTTAAATGTGGATTTAACAAATGACATCAATAAGGGATCACCTGGTCAGTCTATGACATAGAAAGAGTCTATGTCATGCTCTAAATGGTTTGTACACTGAGTGTACATGCGCTGATATCGAACACTGTCCCTGCATGGCCATGATGAGAGCTGCGTCCTCCTCGTACAACAAGGACTGTTAGGCAACAGAAGCTCAGAGGACCTCCTCATTTCATTAGCAGCTGGGCTGTGTGAGAAGCAGTAGCAGCTCCAGCATAATACAGGCTTTAGAGCTAGAGTCCCAGCGGAGCCACCAGGGGCTCCCTGCCAAAAAGCAGGAAATTAATACCGCCTCTCTGTGCCTCCAATCTCCCCACCTTCACACACAAGTGGGAAAAATTACAGGCGAACTGCAGCTCCTGATGAGGGAATACACCATCACACCACACCACAACATCTATCCATCCGCCCCAACATGAAAAGACACTGGATTAGTGCTTGGGGACTAGCTACTTGTCGCCACTAGAGCCCTCAGGAGTAAACAGGAAGTCATTCCACCCTGGCCCATCACTGAGAATGTTGTTGTCTCCTGCTAATGGGCTGACAGTTAGAGTGGGGACTTCATGTTTGTTTTTGGATGTGGTCTCGCTCGGTGCATCTCGCAAGGCGCCGCAGACTGCTTCACTTAGCACCTTATTGGCCCAACGGTGTACTGAGCCCTGTTTAGTGCTCTGTTGTGTGATTTAATGAGACGTCTAGTTATGTAGTCACTGAGGGAGAGAGGAGAAAAGGGCCGCTTCCTGAATGCTGAGCTGAGCACCTAATGATCCGCTCTGGAGACCAGTGGTGCCTGCAGCCCAGGGCTGGCTGCATGGAGCAGGCAGGTACTGCAGTAGGACTCGGCTCCAAGGCTGCAGAGGAGGGTTTCTCACACACAATGAGTCCCCCTGTTGTTGGCGATTAGTTCAGTTGTGTCTGTCAGTGATTGAAATGTAATAGATGAGACCTTCTCGAAACATCTCTTCAACAAGGCGTGCTGCAGTCTTTAAGTACACAGTGAGGGAAATGGAGTGTCATTGAAATATTGGGTTCTTCATGCACAAAAGCCCATTGGCTTAGTGGAGGAGGGGAATGGAGTGCTGTGCCCCTTACTTGTAATGTAAACTATACAGGGACATGATGAACGTGGGCCATGTTTTGAAAACAGAGGAGGGGTTGTATGTGTCTCCTTAGCACTGTGTTTTAGGTTGCGTCATTCGGACAAAGCAGCAGCTGATAAAACCGTGTCCTCCTATGACCTTGCAGGGGACCATCAGGTGTGTGTGTGTGCGTATGTTCGTGCACGCATTTGTGCGTGTGTTTACGTGGCAGGGGCCATCAGGTGGCTCCTGAAGGTGTCTGCCCTCGGCTCTCAGCCTGCCTTTAATATTGATGTGCTGTGTAGCCGAGGGCCTGTTGTCAGACTGCATTCAGATAAACGGCAGCACACGTACGCCCCACACACCCTGGGGGGCTATCTACCGTCTCAGGCCACTGAGGTGAGCAGAGCCGACCAGCCGGACGAGACAAAACAGAGCTCAGAGAGGGTTTGAGCTTCTGCCGTCCTTAGTTCTCCTCACATACCCATGGGGCTGCTCAAACACTACAGCCAACCGACGGGCTAGCTAAGAATCTGAGGGCCTGTCTACTGAACGCACAAAACAGCACTCGGCTACAGTTAAGAGGGGTGTTTTCAGACACGACTAGGGGAGGTTACGGAAATATAAATACTGGTGAGAGGGAATTAAAATCCCATTAAGTCAAATATGTTGTTGACCTTCCCTCTGTTAGGAGAAATGATGCAGGCGGCAGGCAAACTCTAACTGTTATATACAACTCTCCATCTCCCATGCAATTTTCAACAGCAATTGAACTGAAAATAATAATCATTACCTAACCCCTGTTGATACAAAAATATAAACAGCATCGCAGTGGTTTGAAATCATTATTCACTAGTGTCCCATCAAAGTCAACCCCACCACAGATATGGAAGCATAGAATGTGAGATAGAGGATAGATATAAACCTGCTGTGGATATTCATTTAGAAGGATATTAAAACACCTCCTCTGGGGAATATGACACACTGTCTTTGAGCCAGAAGATTTGAATAGCAATAAAATATTGCTTTGGATATTCATTATAAAAGCAGCATAATCTTTTCTCTGGGTTTCATTCATTTTGAGAATTATTTATTGGTTTCTGTGGCATCTCATGTCTATGAAGTGACATTTGGAAAGTGAGTTACTCTTTATTATGAGGATGGGAGAGTCAGTGTACCAAACCAATTTACATGTGTAAAATAGCTGGCAATATCACACCTTTGTACCTAGGCCTACGGTGCATAGCTTTTAACATATTCATGGGATTCAAACTGTTTGCATGTAACTACTGATATTATTTAGAATAAATGTTTTTGTTTTACGACACCAAACAGCAAAAGATTTACCGAACATGTATCTGACCTTAGCTAGACAACTTTCATTAGTATTAGAGCTACTGTACCATGATGTGTTGTACCATTCAGATTACTGTTGTATTCATTTTACAATTACAGCCTTCTGTGCCTCTTAAGTACAGGGCCTGACCTTTGACTGATAGATAGTTTTCTCTCCGAGTGAGACGTCTACGGTGGGAGGCTGGGGGGGATGGGGGAGGGAGGGATGAGCCTCTGCTCTGCCATGTAATTATGTCCCTCTCTCTCATCTCACCTCTCACCATGGCCAGCCTCTCCTCTCAGTACCATGCCTGCTGTCTCTCTCTTCTTACAGCTGAGCCGCAGGTGGTTGCAATCTCTGCCTGTCCTGCAGTTATAAGTATACATTGAGCAATGCCTATGTAGCCTGAGACCAGGGGAATTACATGTGGTTTACATTTCAGAAAGCACATACAATGATGGCAATGCTCATTCCCACAGTACACTCCTGCAGTCACAGCTCCCCTGTCGACAGCACACAACACAGCTCCCCTGTCCACAGCAGACAACACAGCTCCCCTGTCCACAGCAGACAGCACAGCTCCCCTGTCCACAGCAGACAACACAGCTCCCCTGTCGACAGCACACAACACAGCTCCCCTGTCCAGAGCACACAACACAGCTCCCCTGTCGACAGCACACAACACAGCTCCCCTGTCGACAGCACACAACACAGCTCCCCTGTCGACAGCACACAACACAGCTCCCCTGTCGACAGCACACAACACAGCTCCCCTGTCCAGAGCACACAACACAGCTCCCCTGTCGACAGCACACAACACAGCTCCCCTGTCGACAACACACAACACAGCTCCCCTGTCCACAGCACACAACACAGCTCCCCTGTCGACAGCACACAACACAGCTCCCCTGTCGACAGCACACAACACAGCTCCCCTGTCGACAGCACACAACACAGCTCCCCTGTCGACAGCACACAACACAGCTCCCCTGTCGACAGCACACAACACAGCTCCCCTGTCGACAGCACACAACACAGCTCCCCTGTCGACAGCACACAGCACAGCTCCCCTGTCGACAACACACAACACAGCTCCCCTGTCCACAGCAGACAACACAGCTCCCCTGTCGACAGCACACAACACAGCTCCCCTGTCGACAACACACAACACAGCTCCCCTGTCGACAGCACACGACACAGCTCCCCTGTCCACAGCAGACAACACAGCTCCCCTGTCCACAGCAGACAACACAGCTCCCCTGTCCACAGCAGACAACACAGCTCCCCTGTCCACAGCAGACAACACAGCTCCCCTGTCCACAGCAGACAACACAGCTCCCCTGTCCAGAGCAGACAACACAGCTCCCCTGTCCACAGCAGACAACACAGCTCCCCTGTCCAGAACAGACAACACAGCTCCCCTGTCCAGAGCAGACAACACAGCTCCCCTGTCCACAGCAGACAACACAGCTCCCCTGTCCAGAGCAGACAACACAGCTCCCTCTGAAATCCTTCCAGAATGAGCTCTTTTCTTTTTTAAATAATTTTTTCTCTGGCCGGGTAAACAACAGAGGCCTTTTCACTAATATAGGTGATTTTGTCCCTGGTGTGGACAGTATAATCCATCTCCAGCATAGTGGGGGAGGTGATTTATTGTTGCACATTGTGCGTTAACACACCGCCTCCGTTAACGACAGACAGACGCTACCACGGTAGCTTGGTTCCCTCCCTCTGTTCCATGGGCTTGGTTCCCTCCCTCTGTTCCATGGGCTTGGTTCCCTCCCTCTGTTCCATGGGCTTGGTTCCCTCCCTCTGTTCCATGGGCTTGGTTCCCTCCCTCTGTTCCATGGGCTTGGTTCCCTCCCTCTGTTCCATGGGCTTGGTTCCGTCCCTCTGTTCCTCTGTTCCATGGGCTTGGTTCCCTCCTGCTGAACCTCTGTTCCATGGGCTTGGTTCCCTCCCTCTGTTCCATGGGCTTGGTTCCGTCCCTCTGTTCCTCTGTTCCATGGGCTTGGTTCCCTCCCTCTGTGCCTCTGTTCCATGGGCTTGGTTCCCACCGGTTGTTCCTCTGTTCCATGGGCTTGGTTCCCTCCCTCTGTCCCTCTGTTCCATGGGCTTGGTTCCCTCCCTCTGTTCCATGGGCTTGGTTCCCTCCCTCTGTTCCATGGGCTTGGTTCCGTCCCTCTGTTCCTCTGTTCCATGGGCTTGGTTCCCTCCCTCTGTCCCTCTGTTCCATGGGCTTGGTTCCCTCCCTCTGTTCCATGGGCTTGGTTCCCTCCCTCTGTTCCATGGCTTGGTTCTGTCCCTCTGTTCCATGGGCTTGGTTCCCTCCCTCTGTTCCTCTCTTCCATGGACTTGGTTCCCTCCCTCTGTTCCTCTGTTCCATGGGCTTGGTTCCCTCCCTCTGTCCCTCTGTTCCATGGACTTGGTTCCCTCCTGCTGAACCTCTGTTTCATGGGCTTGGTTCCCTCCCTCTGTGCCTCTGTTCCATGGACTTGGTTCCCTCCTGCTGAACCTCTGTTCCATGGGCTTGGTTCCGTCCCTCTGTTCCTCTGTTCCATGGGCTTGGTTCCCTCCTGCTGAACCTCTGTTCCATGGGCTTGGTTCCCTCCCTCTGTGCCTCTGTTCCATGGACTTGGTTCCCTCCCTCTGTTCCTCTGTTCCATGGACTTGGTTCCCTCCCTCTGTTCCTCTCTTCCATGGGCTTGGTTCCCACCGGTTGTTCCTCTGTTCCATGGGCTTGGTTACCTCCCTCTGTTCCTCTGTTCCATGGGCTTGGTTACCTCCCTCTGTTCCTCTGTTCCATGGACTTGGTTCCCTCCCTCTGTTCCTCTCTTCCATGGGCTTGGTTCCCACCGGTTGTTCCTCTGTTCCATGGGCTTGGTTCCCACCGGTTGTTCCTCTCTTCCATGGACTTGGTTCCCTCCCTCTGTCCCTCTGTTCCATGTGCTTGGTTCCGTCCCTCTGTTCCTCTGTTCCTTGGGCTTGGTTCCCTCCTGCTGAACCTCTGTTTCATGGGCTTGGTTCCCTCCCTCTGTGCCTCTGTTCCATGGGCTTGGTTCCCTCCCTCTGTGCCTCTGTTCCATGGACTTGGTTCCCTCCCTCTGTTCCTCTGTTCCATGGGCTTGGTTCCCTCCCTCTATTCCTCTCTTCCATGGGCTTGGTTCTCACCGGTTGTTCCTCTGTTCCATGGGCTTGGTTACCTCCCTCTGTTCCTCTGTTCCATGGGCTTGGTTACCTCCCTCTGTTCCTCTGTTCCATGGGCTTGGTTCCCTCCCTCTGTTCCTCTCTTCCATGGGCTTGGTTCCCACCGGTTGTTCCTCTCTTCCATGGGCTTGGTTACCTCCCTCTGTTCCTCTGTTCCATGGGCTTGGTTCCCTCCCTCTGTTCCTCTCTTCCATGGGCTTGGTTCCCACCGGTTGTTCCTCTGTTCCATGGGCTTGGTTACCTCCCTCTGTTCCTCTGTTCCATGGACTTGGTTCCCTCCCTCTGTACCTCTCTTCCATGGGCTTGGTTCCCACCGGTTGTTCCTCTGTTCCATGGGCTTGGTTACCTCCCTCTGTTCCATGGACTTGGTTCCCACCGGTTGTTCCTCTGTTCCATGGGCTTGGTTACCTCCCTCTGTTCCTCTGTTCCATGGGCTTGGTTCCCTCCCTCTGTTCCTCTCTTCCATGGGCTTGGTTCCCACTGGTTGTTCCTCTCTTCCATGGGCTTGGTTACCTCCCTCTGTTCCTCTGTTCCATGGGCTTGGTTCCCTCCTGCTGAACCTCTGTTCCATGGGCTTGGTTCCGTCCCTCTGTTCCTCTGTTCCATGGGCTTGGTTCCCTCCTGCTGAACCTCTGTTCCATGGGCTTGGTTCCCTCCCTCTGTGCCTCTGTTCCATGGACTTGGTTCCCTCCCTCTGTTCCTCTGTTCCATGGGCTTGGTTCCCACCGGTTGTTCCTCTGTTCCATGGGCTTGGTTCCCACCGGTTGTTCCTCTCTTCCATGGACTTGGTTCCCTCCCTCTGTCCCTCTGTTCCATGTGCTTGGTTCCGTCCCTCTGTTCCTCTGTTCCATGGGCTTGGTTCCCTCCTGCTGAACCTCTGTTTCATGGGCTTGGTTCCCTCCCTCTGTGCCTCTGTTCCATGGGCTTGGTTCCCTCCCTCTGTGCCTCTGTTCCATGGACTTGGTTCCCTCCCTCTGTTCCTCTGTTCCATGGGCTTGGTTCCCTCCCTCTGTTCCTCTCTTCCATGGGCTTGGTTCTCACCGGTTGTTCCTCTGTTCCATGGGCTTGGTTACCTCCCTCTGTTCCTCTGTTCCATGGGCTTGGTTACCTCCCTCTGTTCCTCTGTTCCATGGGCTTGGTTCCCTCCCTCTGTTCCTCTCTTCCATGGGCTTGGTTCCCACCGGTTGTTCCTCTCTTCCATGGGCTTGGTTACCTCCCTCTGTTCCTCTGTTCCATGGGCTTGGTTACCTCCCTCTGTTCCTCTGTTCCATGGGCTTGGTTACCTCCCTCTGTTCCTCTGTTCCATGGGCTTGGTTACCTCCCTCTGTTCCTCTGTTCCATGGGCTTGGTTACCTCCCTCTGTTCCTCTCTTCCATGGGCTTGGTTCCCACCGGTTGTTCCTCTGTTCCATGGGCTTGGTTACCTCCCTCTGTTCCTCTGTTCCATGGACTTGGTTCCCTCCCTCTGTTCCTCTCTTCCATGGGCTTGGTTCCCACCGGTTGTTCCTCTGTTCCATGGGCTTGGTTCCCACCGGTTGTTCCTCTGTTCCATGGGCTTGGTTACCTCCCTCTGTTCCATGGACTTGGTTCCCACCGGTTGTTCCTCTGTTCCATGGGCTTGGTTACCTCCCTCTGTTCCTCTGTTCCATGGGCTTGGTTCCCTCCCTCTGTTCCTCTCTTCCATGGGCTTGGTTCCCACCGGTTGTTCCTCTCTTCCATGGGCTTGGTTACCTCCCTCTGTTCCTCTGTTCCATGGGCTTGGTTACCTCCCTCTGTTCCTCTGTTCCATGGGCTTGGTTCCCTCCCTCTGTTCCTCTCTTCCATGGGCTTGGTTCCCACCGGTTGTTCCTCTCTTCCATGGGCTTGGTTACCTCCCTCTGTTCCTCTGTTCCATGGGCTTGGTTCCCTCCCTCTGTTCCTCTCTTCCATGGGCTTGGTTCCCACCGGTTGTTCCTCTGTTCCATGGGCTTGGTTACCTCCCTCTGTTCCTCTGTTCCATGGACTTGGTTCCCTCCCTCTGTACCTCTCTTCCATGGGCTTGGTTCCCACCGGTTGTTCCTCTGTTCCATGGGCTTGGTTCCCACCGGTTGTTCCTCTGTTCCATGGGCTTGGTTACCTCCCTCTGTTCCATGGACTTGGTTCCCACCGGTTGTTCCTCTGTTCCATGGGCTTGGTTACCTCCCTCTGTTCCTCTGTTCCATGGGCTTGGTTCCCTCCCTCTGTTCCTCTCTTCCACGGGCTTGGTTCCCACTGGTTGTTCCTCTCTTCCATGGGCTTGGTTACCTCCCTCTGTTCCTCTGTTCCATGGGCTTGGTTCCCTCCTGCTGAACCTCTGTTCCATGGGCTTGGTTCCGTCCCTCTGTTCCTCTGTTCCATGGGCTTGGTTCCCTCCTGCTGAACCTCTGTTCCATGGGCTTGGTTCCCTCCCTCTGTGCCTCTGTTCCATGGACTTGGTTCCCTCCCTCTGTTCCTCTGTTCCATGGACTTGGTTCCCTCCCTCTGTTCCTCTCTTCCATGGGCTTGGTTCCCACCGGTTGTTCCTCTGTTCCATGGGCTTGGTTACCTCCCTCTGTTCCTCTGTTCCATGGGCTTGGTTACCTCCCTCTGTTCCTCTGTTCCATGGACTTGGTTCCCTCCCTCTGTGCCTCCCTTCCATGGGCTTGGTTCCCACCGGTTGTTCCTCTGTTCCATGGGCTTGGTTCCCACCGGTTGTTCCTCTCTTCCATGGACTTGGTTCCCTCCCTCTGTCCCTCTGTTCCATGTGCTTGGTTCCGTCCCTCTGTTCCTCTGTTCCATGGGCTTGGTTCCCTCCTGCTGAACCTCTGTTTCATGGGCTTGGTTCCCTCCCTCTGTGCCTCTGTTCCATGGGCTTGGTTCCCTCCCTCTGTGCCTCTGTTCCATGGACTTGGTTACCTCCCTCTGTTCCTCTGTTCCATGGGCTTGGTTCCCTCCCTCTGTTCCTCTCTTCCATGGGCTTGGTTCTCACCGGTTGTTCCTCTGTTCCATGGGCTTGGTTACCTCCCTCTGTTCCTCTGTTCCATGGGCTTGGTTACCTCCCTCTGTTCCTCTGTTCCATGGGCTTGGTTCCCTCCCTCTGTTCCTCTCTTCCATGGGCTTGGTTCCCACCGGTTGTTCCTCTCTTCCATGGGCTTGGTTACCTCCCTCTGTTCCTCTGTTCCATGGGCTTGGTTACCTCCCTCTGTTCCTCTGTTCCATGGGCTTGGTTACCTCCCTCTGTTCCTCTGTTCCATGGGCTTGGTTACCTCCCTCTGTTCCTCTGTTCCATGGGCTTGGTTCCCTCCCTCTGTTCCTCTCTTCCATGGGCTTGGTTCCCACCGGTTGTTCCTCTGTTCCATGTGCTTGGTTACCTCCCTCTGTTCCTCTGTTCCATGGACTTGGTTCCCTCCCTCTGTTCCTCTCTTCCATGGGCTTGGTTCCCACCGGTTGTTCCTCTGTTCCATGGGCTTGGTTCCCACCGGTTGTTCCTCTGTTCCATGGGCTTGGTTACCTCCCTCTGTTCCATGGACTTGGTTCCCACCGGTTGTTCCTCTGTTCCATGGGCTTGGTTACCTCCCTCTGTTCCTCTGTTCCATGGGCTTGGTTCCCTCCCTCTGTTCCTCTCTTCCATGGGCTTGGTTCCCACCGGTTGTTCCTCTCTTCCATGGGCTTGGTTACCTCCCTCTGTTCCTCTGTTCCATGGGCTTGGTTACCTCCCTCTGTTCCTCTGTTCCATGGACTTGGTTCCCTCCCGCTGTTCGTCTGTTCCATGGGCTTGATTCCCTCCCTCTGTTCTTTTCTTCCATTAGGCTACTGCTGTGTGTCTTCTCTTTGTAAGCACGGACTTCACACACACACACACACACACACACACACACACACACACACACACACACACACACACACACACACACACACACACACACAAATAAGCAGACACATGCACTCACACACACCTATATCTTTTGTAAACCTGACATACTGATGTTGAATGTGTTCATTTAGTCTGTCAAAAAGATTCAATTTGTCGACAATTTCATGCAGCAAGTCATTTTTTTATTTAATTCAGCAGACACTAATCATTTGCTTTTAACCCCGAATATAATGACGTTATTGAATATGGAGAGATATGTGCTATGGCATAATTCAATCATTTTCCTTCATAATGGCACATCGTCTTTACTAGAGCTTTTACCTTCATGGTTTTTCAACTATGTTTGACAGAAATAATTTGGAGCATAAAACTTTACTTGTCTATGAAATTCAATCCCGCTCTAATATCCTTGTATTAATGTCTAGTTTTTTGCATCATAGTCATGTTCACTTGCAAATTCATATTTTGCCTGGAAATGAAAACATTTAGAGCAGCAATTATCTCATACATAATTACAAGTGCATGCATGAAGGCTCAATAACATCTAGCCATAGGACACTTGTATGAAAACACTACAATTTCACATAACATGACATGATATCTCAAATAACACAGCACGTTTTGTATTTTTCAACTTTCTCCCCCGTCAACTTTAGCCCGAAACTAATTGTGTCTGTCTGACAACTAATGAAATATTGAATTCTCTCTCAAAGAGATTTTACAGTTTTTTTGGATTGCTTACACACTAAAATTAAAAGTAGTACACTATTAGCAGAACCTTACACTCAAGAAGCAAAACATCAGCCCATATTTGCACAACTATAAGCACATTGTCAACCTCACACTTGTTGCAAAACTCTACACACAGTGATTTGCAAAACACTAAACACACTTAACATACATTACACACAAAAATCTATCATGAAGTCACGTCCTTGCAATACCAAAGCACTGACTGTCAAATTACCACACCGTCCAACCAATTGGTTCAACACAGTCACCAGGTGTGCAAACACTCGTTTGCTTAATTGTAAACACACCAATCAGGTGTATAAGCACTATAAAAAGCATCAGGTGAGTTCATCGGTCTTCAAGCACAATGGAAAGAGTCAGAGAAAGAGTAAGACGAGGAGGAGGACGAGGACGACAAGGAGAACGAGGAGGAGGAGGACGAGGAGGAGGAGGAGGAGGAGGAGGAGAAGGAAGACAAGAAGGTGCTCAAAGAGGACCGAATCTGACAAATGAGATCCGCGCAACACTGGTTGACCACGTTGTCAACCACGGCCTGACGCTGAGGGAGGCTGGACTGCGAGTACAGCCAAATCTAAGCCGATATACAGTGGCAAGTGTGATGAGAACATTTCGACTGGAAAATAGGTATTGTAAAAATATCATCATATCAAAAACATCTGCACGGTTTCAGTAACTGCTTACAGTACTGTATTCTATGCACTATCAGCACTTCTGTTACCTTTTCCTGTGAAATTACTGTACTATTGTATACTGGGTTTTTTTCTACATAGGATTGAGGGTCAGGGACGACAAGGGGGAAGGCCTCCTATGTTCACAGAACAGCAAGAGAGGGAGATAGTAAACATGGTTTTGGCCAACAATGCTATAACACTCAAGCAGCTCCAAGCTAACATTGTCAATAACCACGCCATTTTCAACGATATCCATCAGGTCTCAACATCAACACTGGCACGCATTCAAAAAAAAAAAAAACATATTCAAATGAAGCAAATTTATCGAGTGCCTTTTGAGCGCAATTCCGAAAGGGTGAAACGACTGCGGCATGATTATGCAGAGGTATGTATTCACTTTAGCAGTGTGATCTTGCATACTGTCTCATAATCTTTTACTGTACTGTAATATGTATACTAGATCTACACTGAACTACACAATTTTGCCTGACACTGTTTTTCAGAGTTTTACGAATGGATGGAGAGGAGATCCAGCATGAGTTCATTTACGTAGATGAGGCTGGGTTCAACCTGACGAGAACACGAAGGAGGGGAAGAAACATCATTGGCCACAGGGCTATAGTCAATGTCCCAAGGCAACGTGGGGGTAATATAACACTCTGTGCAGCCATTACACAGAATGGGGTCCTCCACCGCCATGCCCATATGGGCCCTTACAACACAGCACTCATACTTACATTCTTGGACCAATTGCACAACATAACAGCAGCAAATCAAATCGATCATATGCAATACATTGTTGTCTGGGACAATGTGTCTTTCCACCGCTCTGCTCTGGTTCAGAACTGGTTTCAGCAACATCCACATTTCACCGTCCTATATCTTCCACCATACTCTCCATTCCTCAACCCTATAGAAGAGTTTTTCTCAGCATGGCAGTGGAAGGTATATGATCTCCGTCTCCAGGCTGAGGTACCCCTCATCCAAGCCATGGAGGAGGCCTGTGACCAGATGGAGGTAGCAGCAATGCAAGGATGGATTCGTCATTCAAGATGTTTCTTTCCAAGGGGTCTTGCTAATGACAACATTGCCTGCGATGTTGATGAAATTCTCTGGCCAGATCCAGCTAGGCGAAGAGACAATGTCTAGTTATTTTGTTTATTTTATTTTTTTAACTTACAATACGTAAAGTGACTTTTGGTTACAGTATTATGAATCTCCATGTCAACATTTTGGGCGTGTTGAGAAATAAATGAGTTTCTTCAGTCTGCAACATTGGTCTTGTGTAGTGTTTGGTGAATTTACATTATATTTGTACTTTGTTGATAGTAGCCTACTCTAATCATAGGGAAGTAGAAGTGCTAAAAGTGTTTTAGGTTTATCACAGCAGAGTGTAACTCGTGCAAACAGAGTATAGTAATGTGAAACGTGTGTGTTTCATATGGTAACAAAGTGTGGTTTTTAAAAAGAAGTGTATAGTTTTTAAAAGAGTGTTTAATTTTGCAAAGGATCTGTAGTGTTTTGCTAATTGTGTGTAGTGTTTTGAAAACACGGGCCCTGTTTTGAAAATCGTGCTTAAGCAATCAAAAAAAACTGTACTAGCTATCACCTCCACATTCACACATCAACTCCACCACCACTAGGGCCGGTGCCTGGGGAGGCCCTAAATTAACTGGCTAGGAAATCCTTTCATTCTGTTGACCCATGAGAACTATTGATTGAGGGGGTATTGGGCAGAGTCCTGACTTTCTCCTTTAATCAATTAATCCCACTTCCTCAATGCACTGATTTACAGCCAACGCCAACAGACTGGAGAGTGAACAGGATCTGTCCTCTGGGACTACAGACAGGCAGTCAGGAACACACTACCTTGGAACGCATTTGCAAAGCCAACTTACACAGCGCATCTGAGAATAGATCACAAAGGCATTGACAATCAATGACCGAGCTAGCTAACTTATAGAACCCCATTTCCAACGGTGTAGGAGGGGAGGAGCGGTGGGAGTGCCATGTCCATTCCCCAACCTTTCTGCCTTTCAACCTTGTTTGTGAGTGTCCCTCTCTCTCGCCCTCTCTCTCGCCCTCTCTCTCGCCCTCTCTCTCGCCCTCTCTCTCTCTCTCTCTCGCCCTCTCTCTCTGTCTCTCTCTCTCTCGCCCTCTCTCTCTGTCTCTCTCTCTCTGTCTCTCTCTCTCTCTCTCTCTCTCTCTCTCTCTCTCGCCCTCTCTCTCTCTCTCTCTCTCTCTCTCTCTCTCTCTCTCTCTCTCTCTCTCTCTCTCTCTCTCTCTCTCTCGCCCTCTCTCTCTCGCCCTCTCTCTCTCTCTCTCTCGCCCTCTCTCGCCCTCTCTCGCCCTCTCTCGCCCTCTCTCTCGCCCTCTCTCTCGCCCTCTCTCTCGCCCTCTCTCTCGCCCTCTCTCTCGCCCTCTCTCTCGCCCTCTCTCTCTCTCTCTCTCTCTCTCGCCCTCTCTCTCGCCCTCTCTCTCGCCCTCTCTCTCGCCCTCTCTCTCGCCCTCTCTCTCGCCCTCTCTCTCGCTCTCTCTCTCGCTCTCTCTCTCGCCCTCTCTCTCGCTCTCTCTCTCTCTCTCTCTCTCTCTCTCTCTCTGTGTGTGTCTCTCTATGTATCTCTCTGTCTGCCATTCTAACCAAAGGTTATTTTTTATTGATGGAAATGTCATGAATATTTGAAGGCCCCTTACAGCTGAACATGAAAGGAAACGGGAGTCTTTGTGAAGAGTGGCATTTGTCCCGCTCATGTACAATGCACTACACTCCCTTCCTAGAAGCCATTTAGAGTCTGGGATGGGAAGCTGCTGTTCGGAAGATTCACCCTCCTATGTGGCGAAATGTCAGTGGCACCCAAAGGCACCGCTACACCCCCACCAAATCAGACAGTCACCAGTCACAGGAGACACCTTATGGGTCTCTCATCAACACACCTAAATCTCCACAACACGGCAGACTAGCATGGCCGTGAGACTGCAAATCGTGTGCAAAGGTCAACCTACGTAATTGACAATTTTGTATTGACATCTGCGCTATTTCACATTATTTTCTGCATATTTTATTGGTGCGAGACAAAACGTGAAATCTGGGGACGAGACTATGACCAGACTAGCATGGCTGGAGCCTACTAATCATTTTTGAAGGTCTACCTATTGCTCTGTAACATTTGTATTTGGTGTGTGTGGTCTAGGTCTGAGAGCTGATGATTACTGTGTTCCAAGAGTGCATTCAATAGAAGGATCTAGAAGAGTCCATAAGGATCTAGAGTCCATTAAGGGAGGAGATCCATCCTGGAGAGTGTGATGATTACTCTCTAGACTCTCTGTGGTTCATTTGCCAGTGGATGGTCAGACCAAGTGGAGAGTAGATGATCTGAGTAGAGGAGAGCTCCTCATGTGTTTGTGTGAAGTGTCTAGAATAGGACGGGCTCGCTTGGCTGTCCTGTGGTGGAGTGGCTGGAGAAGGCTGGCTGTGGTGGCTAGTTGTGCTATCCAGTTTTGAAATGGCCAGAAGTGGCTGGCTTGACTGGGTGGTGGAGCCGTTTCCAGTTTCCACACCAGTTGATTCATTGCCATTCCAGTCTTCTCCTCTCCTCCATTTTAAAACACAGGTGACCTTTTATTTCCCCTGGTAAGGCTACAGGATGATCTGAAAGGCTGCACTGCATCTTCAGTAAAAGCTTTTCCTTTATTGATTTGTGTTACTTAATGTTTTTTGTTGTGTTATGGTGAAAGACCATTTCTACTGTGTTAAACCACAATATCAGCAGCTGTCCATCAACTGGTTGTCGTCATTGTGATGTTAATGCTTCCCCCTATATCAGTCTCAGTTCACCAGACAAAAGGTTTCAGAAATAACAAGCAACAGACTGTTTTTCTTTTGATGCTGACAGGATCTGCTCATGTGTAACATCCTGGACTAGGGTGGAGTGATGTTACTCCCATGTTTAACATCCTGGACTAGGGTGGAGTGATGTTACTCCCATGTTTAACATCCTGGACTAGGGTGGAGTGATGTTACTCCCATGTTTAACATCCTGGACTAGGGTGGAGTGATGTTACTCTCATGGTTAACATCCTGGACTAGGGTGGAGTGATGTTACTCCCATGTTTAACATCCTGGACTAGGGTGGAGTGATGTTACTCTCATGTTTAACATCCTGGACTAGGGTGGAGTGATGTTACTCCCATGTTTAACATCCTGGACTAGGGTGGAGTGATGTTACTCCCATGTTTAACATCCTGGACTAGGGTGGAGTGATGTTACTCCCATGTTTAACATCCTGGACTAGGGTGGAGTGATGTTACTCCCATGTTTAACATCCTGGACTAGGGTGGAGTGATGTTACTCTCATGTTTAACATCCTGGACTAGGGTGGAGTGATGTTACTCCCATGTTTAACATCCTGGACTAGGGTGGAGTGATGTTACTCCCATGTTTAACATCCTGGACTAGGGTGGAGTGATGTTACTCCCATGTTTAACATCCTGGACTAGGGTGGAGTGATGTTACTCCCATGTTTACACTATTGAACAAAACTTGAGACTCAGTCTTGGAATTTCATTGGATTCATGCAGGGAAGGGAAACATATTCCACCTGAAACGATAGTAATAAAGTAGCATAACTCTGGTTAAAGAACAGGAACAAATAACGTTATAAAACAGCTCATTAGCCCTGAGGTGCGAAGTCGTCCAGGTGAGCGCAGATAATGCAAAGTTGGAGATTGGCAATTATGAAAACGATCATCTTTCTGCTTATCTGGATTACTTGGGTATATTACGCCAACCAACATGTCCCAATGTTTGCATTCTGACCTTATTCCTGGGTGCCTATTTACTGTCAAAATATTTCTTCAGGCATATATTTTTTTTCCACAACACAAACTTTTGGTGAGGGGAAATAAATTGGAACTAAATGTGAAAAGCAGGACAAATCAGAAGCACTCCCAACTCTCTACAGTGCTGTAATGTTACAGCCCTACACATTTCAATAGAGCCATAGTAGTGTAGAAATAGATGAAGCAGCTATGAATGAATGATGCCTCCCAGGTTTAATTAGCAATTAAGGTTAATTAGCAGATGTACAGTCTCCTTTAATCTTGTGTGGCTGTGGAGTTATTAGGCTTCTCTGTATGACAGAAGGACACCCAATGGACCAGCACTGAACACACATTCAGGGTGAACTAATGGTGAGGCTGCAGTAGTTAGCTTATGTTTTGTGACTTGCCTTGTTTAGCGAGGCCAAATGTTCCCTATCATTCACTTACTCGGCTACAGACCGGCAGACAGGTTTTTAAATATTTATTATAAGATAAGTTGTGTAGATCCTTATCCAGGTAGATTGCTCACCTACAAATGTAACACATGTAATGCAATGTGTGCATGCGTATAAGTGCGTGTGGTAGATGTGTTTTGTTGTGAGTGGGTGTTCTCCCCTTTAATTCGATTTTTACCTCTATTCTATTTAGCATAGTGTGGTACTGAATCACAGTATTCTAACATTGATAGAACTGTTGAATCACAAAGTAGATCCACTTTGTTTGAGAGACAAACTAAATGAGAATTGACTTTTCAAGTCAACTATAAAAATCAACATGGAAAAGGCTACACAAGTGGCCTTAGTGCTCTGACAAGTGGACTTAGTGCTCTGACAAGTGGCCTTAGTGCTCTGACACGTGGACTTAGTGCTCTGACACGTGGACTTAGTGCTCTGACAAGTGGCCTTAGTGCTCTGACAAGTGGACTTAGTGCTCTGACAAGTGGACTTAGTGCTCTGACACGTGGACTTAGTGCTCTGACACGTGGACTTAGTGCTCTGACACGTGGCCTTAGTGCTCTGACACGTGGCCTTAGTGCTCTGACACGTGGACTTAGTGCTCTGACAAGTGGACTAGTGCTCTGACACGTGGACTTAGTGCTCTGACACGTGGACTTAGTGCTCTGACAAGTGGACTTAGTGCTCTGACACGTGGCCTTAGTGCTCTGACACGTGGCCTTAGTGCTCTGACACGTGGACTTAGTGCTCTGACAAGTGGACTTAGTGCTCTGACACGTGGACTTAGTGCTCTGACACGTGGACTTAGTGCTCTGACAAGTGGACTTAGTGCTCTGACAAGTGATGTGAGTTGTTGATTAATTTGAACCCTTACCATTTCAGAATGTCATGTGACAATCCAGATGTCAGCGGAGACAAACCTTAGGGCGATAAGATGACATTAAAGGTTCCAATTTAGCTGATAGTGTTCCATAACGTTCAGCATGATGAAAAACACTCAATAGGAGGCCCTAATTTTATGCTGACAGGCAGAGCAATTATTGTACAACACTGTGGGGGATCATTCTCCTAAAGTACTGCAACCCAACACTCCTTCTCTCCCAAGTCTCCTTTACTTCTAACTGCCTGAAAGCTTCATCGTCACAGTAATCTGTCCTACTTTCTCTTTTATCTAAATTACTGAAATTAATGATAAGCTAACTGCAGCTGACAGGCTGTGGGAGCTTACCTGTGGATGTGGGACTACTCTGTCAGAGTAGAGAACACTCGTATAGCTCTAACAAATCCAGGATAGATTCATGATTGCTATTAAATCTACTCTTCCAGTGCAGACATGTATTACTCCAGATATTTTAGTTATATTGGATAGTATAACTGTCATTGGGAATAACATTTACATAGGCTCTAAATCCTGTATTTTACTTATAGGCTACTGTTACATATGGAAAGAACAGGTTCTGTGGATGAATTTATAACCTACCATTCAAAAGAATCAGCGATTATCAAATCAAATCAAATTGATTTATATAGCCCTTCTTACATCAGCTGATATCTCAAAGTGCTGTACAGAAACCCAGCCTAAAACCCCAAACAACAAGAAATGCAGATGTAGAAGCCATACAAGGCAGCCCTGCCATGCGTCTGAGCAGGGGAGAACCTGAGGGGGCGCATGAGCTGAAGGTGTTATAAGGCATTAGGTGGCTGTCATTAATAACTCAATCCTGACAGCTGTTATGGAGGTTGTGGTGTGTGTGTGTGTGTGTGTGTGTGTGTGTGTGTGTGTGTGTGTGTGTGTGTGTGTGTGTGTGTGTGTGTGTGTGTGTGTGTCCGTCCATGTGTGTGTGTCCATACTTGCGTCATTTAGTGAGCCACTGCTGTCATTAGCTGGCCAACTTCCTTGAAGAGAAATAGGTCTCTTCCTCCACATTATCTAAAGCAGCCTCTCTGAGTTGACACCAAGCATGTCAATCACCAGACTGACAGCTCTTCCACCTGAGAGCTGACCTTAACGTCTCCCTGTTGTTCACTTTGTGCGACAGCAGGCAGACAGAAAGAGGAGAGATTAATGACAGGGGCGACATGTAGAGATGCTCCTTTATGCACGGTCTCGGAAAGTAACACCACCGCTGACTCTTACTATGCACAGGTTTCTATGTTGAAGAAGTCTTTCAACCACCACTGAGGCTGTGAACACTGCCTCCTCTTTACTGTAACTGACAGTATTTTTCTTACTTTTATTTTTCAATTCACACTTAGCTTGACCGCTTTCTCTTTCTCTCCATCTCTCTTTGTGACGTGGCAACATATTGTGCACACCATGGAGCCTCTGTCTGACTTGTGTTTCAGAACACTTTTAGAAGTCCAATGTCAGCCACTGAGGAGGCCTGCCTTCAAGTGGAATCCCATTCAATAACACACATCTCCTATTGTGACAGTGCCCTTGTATCGCACCGACCGACAAGCTGCACTTTACTAGGGAGCCTTCACTGAACCTGCTTTTCATTCTGCATCAGACCTGTCAGCCAGCACAGGGAAGAGACGCTTTCACTGCTTAAGAGTCCTGCAATGGGTTCAATTTATAAACCTTTATTTAACCAGGGGAACCCAATAAGACCAGGATCTCATTTCCAATGGTGCCATGAGAATAACAGTTCAAGCAGTGAGCAACATATTTAAGTACAAAATTACATCTCAAATAAATGTTGTTCCATTCAAAAGGGCATTATAAAGAAATATATACAATCAATGAAATCAAGTGCAGTTTTCATTGGTCACATTTTTTATCAGTGTCACGTTCTGACCATAGTTCTTTTGTGTTTTCTTTGTTTTAGTGTTGGTCAGGACGTGAGCTGGGTGGGCATTCTATGTTGTGTGTCTAGTTTGTCCGTTTCTATGTATGACCTGATATGGTTCTCAATCAGAGGCAGGTGTTAGTCATTGTCTCTGATTGGGAACCATATTTAGGTAGCTTGTTTTGTGTTGGGGTTTGTGGGTGGTTGTCTTCTGTCTTTGTGTTCTCTGCACCAGATAGGACTGTTTCGGTTTTGCCACGTTTGTTATTTTGTATTTGTATAGTGTTCACGTATCGTCTGTTTATTAAACATGTTGAACACGAACTACGCTGCGTCTTGGTCCGATCCCTGATACACCTCCTCTTCAGACGAAGAGGAGGAAGGCTGCCGTTACAATCAGAGCTCTAAATTCACCATTTGGGACCAAAGAATCAAGTTTTAGAGTGACCTGTAGGTCATTCCAGGACGGAGGGCCATAGTAACTAAAAGCAGCCTTCCCTAAGTCAGAGGAGACCCACGGAACCTCTAGTACCAACCAGTCTTGAGAGTCTTATAGTTACTAGATGTCCAATTTTGAAGTGAGGTGAGGTAGTATGGGAGTTTCTGGAGATTGAACTTTATATACGAATAATAGCCAATGTTGGGTCCTTCTGGTAGTCAGAGACTCTCAGCCAACAGAACTATATAAATGACCCGTTTCAGAAAGCTAGGCGTACAGTATGTCGCACTTCACTACTTCACAGCAGAGGTATTTAAACGCCTTGAATTGAATCAAAGCCAAGCTGAAGGTGGTGAATGGCCTGCTGCACTGAGGGGGCGTGGGAATAAATAACTGTGTCATCCGCATAGAGATGTAAGCCCCAGTTATTATTATTCAGGGACAGACCAACATTATTCATGTAAATAGTGAGCCATTAAGGGTCTAGTATTAAGCCTAATGGGAGTCCTTTGATTATGTTAAGAAAATTAGACTGAACTCCATCTGCAGATATATACACTACCATTCAAAAGTTTGGGGTCACTTAGAAATGTCCTTGTTTTTGAAAGAAAAGCACCTTTTTTGTACATTAAAATAATCTAGTTTGAGAAACAGACGCCTCACAAGTCCTCAACTGGCAGCTTCATTAAATAGTACCCGCAAAACACCAGTCTCAACGTCAACAGTGAAGAGGCGACTATGGCTTTTTCTTTGCAACTCTGCCTAGAAGGCCAGCATCCTGGAGTCGCCTCTTGACGTTGAGACTGGTGTTTTGCGGGTACTATTTAATAAAGCTGCCAGTTGAGGACTTGTGAGGCGTCTGTTTCTCAAACTTGACACTCTAATGTACTTGTCCCCTTGCTCAGTTGTGCACCGGGGCCTCCCACTCTTCTTTCTACTCTGGTTAGAGGCCGTTTGCGCTGTTCTGTGAAGGGAGTAGTACACAGCGTTGTACGAGATCTTCAGTTTCTTGGCAATTTCTCGCATGGGATAGCCTTCATTTTTCAGAACAAGAATAGACTGACGAGTTTCAGAAGAAAGTTATTTGTTTCTGGCCATTTTGAGCCTGTAATCGAACCCACAAATGCTGATGCTCCAGATACTCAACTAATTAAAGAAGGCCAGTTGTATTTCTTCAATCAGCACAACAGTTTTCATAACATAACATAATTGCAAAATTTGTTTCTAATGATCAATTAGCCTTTTTAAAATGATAAACTTGGATTAGCTAACATAACGTGCCATTGGAACACAGGAGTGATGGTTGCTGATAATGGGCCTCTGTACGCCTATGTAGATATTCCAAAAATCAGCCGTTTCCAGCTACAATAGTCATTTACAACATTAACAATGTCTACACTGTATTTCTGATCAATTTGATGTTATTTTAATGGACAATTTTTGGGGGATTTTCTTTCGAAAACAAGGACATTTCTAAGTGACCCCAAACTTTTGAACGGTAGTGTATATTGACTACTGTCGTGCAGGTAATTTTTGAACCAGCCGCAGGCCGCTTGGTCTAGGCCAATTTCTGATAGCCTCCGTAGCAGGAGTGCATGATCTACTGTATTGAATGCTTTCGACAGATCAATATAAAGAGCAGTGTGGTGCTGTGCCCTGTCTAGTGCATTAACTATTAATTTATGATTAGACAAGCAGCCAAGATGGTGCTGTGTCCTGGCCTAAAGCCTGACTGTTGAGCATTCAGAATACATTTTATACCTAAAAAGAATCACAGCTGAGAATTGACCAAGTTCTAATATTTTCACTAGACATGAACTTTTTCAAATTGGCCGATAATTATTAAGATCGCAAGGATTACCACCTCTGTGCAGCAGGAGAACAAGGGCCGCTTTCCACCCCTTAGGAATAATACCCAAGATAATAGACAGATAAAATGTGTCAACAGCTCCACAATCAGAGGTGCAGCAAGCCATAGAAGACACGGGTCAAACATGTCTGCCCCAGTGGACTTTATTACATCAATAACCAAGAGAGCGTCCAGAACTTCCTTAGTAGTGACTTGCCGAAGAAAGAACAGTGGGTCACCATTTACAGTAGCAGGCAAGTGTAACGGGTGACGCTCTCCTCATCCTCGGATGAGGTGAGGAGAGAAGGATCCTCAGACCAAAACGCAGGCTTTGGGAAATAAGCCATCTTTATTTAACAACGATGATGGCAACACGAAACGAAACAAAACACTTTCAAACTACAAAACAAGAAAACGACGTTGAACGAAACCTGAACATAAACTTACATAACTAAACATAAACTTACGTACAGGAAACGGACGACATCGAAACGAAACAAACAAACAAACGCTACAGTCCCATGTGATACGAACGTACATACAGACATAGGAGACAATCACCCACAAACAAACAGTGAGAATGCCCTACCTAAATATGACTCTTAGAGGCAAACGCAAACCACCTGCCTCTAATCAAGAGCCATACCAGGCAAACCGAAACCAACATAGAAACAGATAACATAGAATGCCCACCCAACCTCACGTCCTGACCAACTAACACACAAAAACTAACATAAATAGGTCAGGAACGTGACAGTACCCCCCCCCACAAGGTGCGAACTCCGGACGCACCAGCACAAAGTCTAGGGGAGGGTCTGGGTGGGCATCTAACCACGGTGGTGGCTCAGGCTCCGGGCGCGGTTCCCACCCCACCATAATCCATCCTAGCCCCCTCCCTTCAAGAATGTCCACCCTCTTACTTCCCCCACAAAATCCTCCTAATAACATATCTAATAATGACAATACCGGGACAGAGAGATAAACCAAGACAGAGGGATAGATAAGACTATAGAGGTAGATAAAGATAGAGAGGGAGATCAGGATAGAGGGGCAACTCCGGACTGAAAGGCAGCTCCGGACAGAGAGACAGCTCTGGACTGATGGGCAGTTCTGGGTATCTAGCCTTTTCAGGCTGAAGGGCAGCTCATGGCTGACTGACGACTCTCGATGCTCATGGCTGGCTGACGGCTCTCGACGCTCATGGCAGGCTGACGGCTCTCGACGCTCATGGCAGGCTGACGGCTCTCGACGCTCATGGCAGGCTGACGGCTCTCGACGCTCATGGCGCTCTGACGGCTCTGGCTGCTCATGGCGCTCTGACGGCTCTGGCTGCTCCTGTCTGGTTGGCGGCTCTGGCAGATCCTGTCTGGTTGGCGGCTCTGGCAGATCCTGTCTGGTTGGCGGCTCTGGCAGATCCTGTCTGGTTGGCGGCTCTGGCAGATCCTGTCTGGTTGGCGGCTCTGGCAGATCCTGTCTGGTTGGCGGCTCTGGCAGATCCTGTCTGGTTGGCGGCTCTGGCAGATCCTGTCTGGTTGGCGGCTCTGGCAGATCCTGTCTGGTTGGCGGCTCTGGCAGATCCTGTCTGGTTGGCGGCTCTGGCAGATCCTGTCTGGTTGGCGGCTCTGGCAGATCCTGTCTGGTTGGCGGCTCTGGCAGATCCTGTCTGGTTGGCGGCTCTGGCAGATCCTGTCTGGCTGACGGCTCTGTAGGCTCATGGCAGACGGGCGGCTTTGCAGGCTCATGGCAGACGGGCGGCTTTGCAGGCTCCTGGCAGACGGATGGCTCAGACGGCGCTGGGGAGACGGATGGCTCAGATGGCGCTGGGGAGACGGATGGCTCAGATGGCGCTGGGGAGACGGATGGCTCAGATGGCGCTGGGGAGACGGATGGCTCAGATGGCGCTGGGGAGACGGATGGCTCTGGCCGGATATGGCGCACTGTAGACCTGGTGCGTGGTGCCGGAACTGGAGGCACCGTGCTAATGACAAGCACCTTCCTACTAGTGCGGGGAGCAGGAACAGGGCACACTGTATTCTCAAAGCCTACTCTATCCCTGATGCGTGGTACCGGCACTGGTGACGCCGGGCTGAGGACAAGCACATCAGGATTAGTAGGGGGAGAATATACAGTGTGTACAGGGCTCTGGAGACGCACTGGTAGCTTAGTGCGTGGGGCCGGAACTGGAGGCACCGGGCTAGATACACGCACTACAGGGAGAGTGCGTGGAGGAGGAACAGGGCTCAGGATACGCACTGGTAGCCTAGTGCGTAGTGTATACACTGTAGGTACTAGGCTGGGGCGGGGAGGTGGTGCCGGAAATACCGGACCGTGGAGGCGTACTGGCACTCTTGAGCATTGAGCTTGCCCAACCTTACCTGGTTGAATACTCCCGATTGCCCGACCAGTGCGGGGAGGTGGAATAACCCGCACCGGGCTATGTAGGCGAACCGGGGAAACCATGCGTAAGGCAGGTGCCATGTATGCCGGCCCGAGGAGACGCACTGGAGACCAGACGCGTTGAGCCGGCCTCATGACACCTGGCTCAATCCTCAATCTAGCCCTACCAGTGCGGGGAGGTGGAATAACCCGCACTGGGCTATGCACTCGTACAGGAGACACCGTGCGCTCTACTGCGTAACACGGCGCCTGCCCGTACTCCCGCTCTCCACGGTAAGCCTGGGAAGTGGGCGCAGGTCTCCTACCTGCCCTTGGCCCACCACCTCCTAGCCCCCCCCAAAGAAATTTTTGGGAATTACTTACGGGCTTTTTCGGCTTCCGTGCCAGACGCGTTCCCTCATAGCTCCGGTTCCTCTCTCCGGTAGCCTCCGCTCTCCTCAGTGCCTCCAGCTGTTCCCATGGGAGGCGATCTCTACCAGCTAGGATCTCCTCCCAAGTGTAGCAACCCTTTCCATCCAAAACCTCGTCCCATGTCCATTGCTCCTTTCTCTCCTGTCCCTTACTCCGTTTCGTTTTCCCTTGCCGCTTGGTCTTAGCGTGTTGGTGGGTGATTCTGTAACGGGTGACGCTCTCCTCATCCTCGGATGAGGTGAGGAGAGAAGGATCCTCAGACCAAAACGCAGGCTTTGGGAAATAAGCCATCTTTATTTAACAACGATGATGGCAACACGAAACGAAACAAAACACTTTCAAACTACAAAACAAGAAAACGACGTTGAACGAAACCTGAACATAAACTTACATAACTAAACATAAACTTACGTACAGGAAACGGACGACATCGAAACGAAACAAACAAACAAACAAACGCTACAGTCCCATGTGATACGAACGTACATACAGACATAGGAGACAATCACCCACAAACAAACAGTGAGAATGCCCTACCTAAATATGACTCTTAATTAGAGGCAAACGCAAACCACCTGCCTCTAATCAAGAGCCATACCAGGCAAACCGAAACCAACATAGAAACAGATAACATAGAATGCCCACCCAACCTCACGTCCTGACCAACTAACACACAAAAACTAACATAAATAGGTCAGGAACGTGACAGCAAGTCTGTGATTAAACATGGGTGCGTCAGAGATGAGCAGTCTTTTCAGTTGTCCTTATTGCTGCTATTTCCCCTTTCAAATTAATGGCAGTTTGCCCATTATAGTATTGGAGTTAAATAGAACGTCATTGGACAGAGAGGTCTGGCTGCTTCTTTTTAGCGATTTAATAGCATTTCAAAACTTCAGGTCAGGTCAGAAATGGAATTCATGAAATAGTTCGATTTAGCCCTTTTTATGGAAGCAGTAAATGTGTCAGTCAGTCAGTAGAGCTGCCAGTGTGTCTGGTTTCAGACCAAGTTTTATTCCTTAGTTGAATTAACTCAGCAAGTTCAGGCGTGAACCATGGGTTGACTCTATATTTAATTCTTAATCTATTCATAGCAGCATGTTTATCAGATACAGAGATAAACATGGTAGAGAATTGTTCATGAGCAAGTTCCGGAGTGTCATTAACACTAAGTAAACCTGAATGGTAAAGGTCATTAAGGACTCTTGCTCATGGAAGTGTTTAAAAGTATCTCTTAGTGATAAGGTGTGGTTTATTTTTAGGCAACTTTTTGTTTCTGACACAGATAGGGATCACTGAGGTTCATAGCAAATATACCACTAGTTAAGTATTTAGGAGGAATATTTGTACTTCAATCAGATCAACTCTGATTGATTTAGCAGGATTCTTTACATTCAAATGAGTGGGCTCAGAAATCAGTTGGACTAAGTTTAGATCAATACATGCTGATTTAAGACAAGCAGATGAGGGAGTTAGCCAATCGAGATTCAGATCCCCCAATATCACTATTTCAGAGGCTATGAATTGGGCTAGCAGCTTAGAGACAGTATTGATTGCTCCTACTGTGGCGGAGGGAGGGGCTTAGATCCCTGCAACATGGAAATTAACATTCTGGGAAATAACAACATTTATGACTAGTAGCTCAAATCTCTTTGGAAGCGAGACATTGAGAGATTGGTTCGCCTTAAAGTTGTTTTTCACATAAATAGCTACACCGCCACCCTTCTTTGGCCTATCTATAAACATTATAATCATGAAGCGCAATGGAATTATCTTCAACAGAGCTTTTTAACTATGTTCCAGAGCAATTATGGGATTTGTATCCCGGACCCAAATGTCCAATATGTCCATCTTGGAGATAATACTTTATACATTCATGTAGATCAGCCCAATCTCCAGGCTCGTTTTAAAGTCTGTGAGAGTGTACAGTCTAAGGAGGGGCCAGACTGGCAGAGAAAACAGTAGTAATTGGTGAAGTATATCAACAGGATTTAGGTGACTGATTTTAGCATCCCTAGAACTGAGAGAATTTCTAGCAGACCATACACAGGAATGAATAGTAATAACGGGAATTACCTAGGGGTTTGGGCTGTCAGATAGTCACTGAGTTAGCGACTGTGCTATGTTCGAAGAGAGTCTCTGTACTTTGCAGCTGTTTGGGTGTATTCCATCTTCATTGAAACAATCCACCTGCTTCCAAAACCGGTCGAAATTGTCAATGAAAGACACTTTCACTGTGGCACATTATGTTTTAAGCCAGATGTGAGTCTTTTGAAGCAGTTAGACCCATGGCCTATTGAGGGAAGTGAACCTGGGATACTGTAAGTAGTCGCTTGCCTGCGTACTTTGCGGCTCCTATCAGGTCCATGAAGTCTTGCTCCAGGCATTCGGAGCTACCCTGCTTAATGTCATTCGAACCCACATGTATTACCAGAGAGTCAGGTAGCTGCTTCTGGATTGTAGGAACATCACTAGAATGTCATGGATTTTCACTCCAGGAAAGCACAGGGTTCTGGTATTCTCAATATAAACTAACTTCGGTACTTTTGATACTAGAATATTACAATTTTCTACAATCGTTTAGACACATTTGCTGAATCTTTGGCCCATTTTCTCAAAAGTCTAAACAAAAACACAAAATGCAAAACTCTACAATTCTCTAGCTAAAGCAAACACTACATTCAAAATTGTTTTATCTCTTTCCAAAATGTTTTTTTGCATCAAAATGACACACACATGCGTCATATGATTAGATCTGTCTACCAACCAGCAACACACTGATGTGCTCAACACAAAACACTACTATGAATATCCCATCAGTAGGTTTATGCCTCTTACATTTTCAGTGTTACACTGTAGCCGGTTGTAAAAGATTGTTACAGTAATGTATACCTACTCAAATATACATAACTAAACACACACAAATGCAATACAGTAACAAAAACATTGTCATTTATTTCCAAACGCAGTATTTTTGAACACTTGTGTTTTGTATGTAACACTTCCCATACCCAACCGTAGAAAACCAGGAAAAACATTCAGTAAGATAAAGGGTTTTCTGTACAAAAATAAAACAAGAAAGTGGCTCATTCTTTCAAACTCTAAACACAAAAAGACAAAAACACATGCAAAATGTAAGAAAAAAGACATTAGGCTGCATCCTGCCTCCTATTTTGGTCTGATCTACATCACAAGTGATGTTCTCCCTGGCTAAACAACAGGGAAAGTATCTTCTGGAGTGACGGATCCAGCTGCCCAAAGCCCCCACATCAACTTCACCACATGCATCCTCCATTGTCTGGAGAAGAGGCATGCGTGCGAGGGGATGGCGGTCATACACCTTCCATCGCCATGCCGAAAAAAACTCTTCATTTGGGGTTTAGGAATGGGGAATATGGTGGGAGGTATAGAACAATAAATTGTGGGTGGTCGATGAACCAGTTGTGGACCAGAGCAGCCCGGTGGAAACTCACGTTGTCCCAGATGACAACATACCTGAGCTGCTCTGGTCCACCCCTCCACTTGGCTGGAATGAGGACGCCATGTAGTGTGTCCAGGAATGTGATGAGAAGGGCGGTGTTGTAGGGACCAAGGTTGGCATGGTGATGGAGGACGCCTGGCTGTCGAACGGCTGCGGACATGGTGATATTCCCTCCACGCTGTCCAGGGACATTCACAATGGCACGGTGGCCAATAATGTTCCGTCCTCGTCCCCTTCTTTTGGCTAGGTTGAAGCCAGCCTCATCAATGTTAATATAAACGTGCTGAATTGCAGCAGCATCCAGCACCAAGACTCTCTAAAACAGACAACAAGACAATATGTGACATAGACCTACTGTAGAGCAGTCAATACAATACACTAGATTACAGTGCTGTAATGTGTCTATACAGTGCTGATATGATAGTAAATTCACAGTATAGTACTGACTTGCAAATATTCATAGCGCTGTTTTTTAACCCTCTCTGAGTTTCGCTCAAATGGCACCCTGTAGACCTTTCATCCGGAATCGGTTGCACTGTAATACACGGTCTAATGTAGACAAGCCCACCTTGTGGATGTTATTGAATATTGTGTTGTCTGCAATTATGTGGTTCTGGATTTCTCATAGTCTAATGGTGTTGTTTGCCACCACCATGTTCACAATAGTGGTCTCATGTTCTGGTGTGAACAGCCGGTGTCTTCCATCACGGCCTGGCCGTCTCTCAGTTCTGCAGAAGATCCACAAATATGATACGATTGGTTACAGTAAGCTAAAATAATCTATTTTCTTTCAATATGAAATGGCATTACTGTAACATTGGCCAACAATCATTGAGTAACATAGGCCTACTCATGTCGGACTGCAGTATACTACAGTATACATACAGAAAGAGCATAGTGTAGATGGTAGGTAACTTACTGGTTGTCATTTCTGAATGTACGGATGATAGATGCAACCTGAATCAACTGTCCTTCCTCGTCCTCGTCTTCCTCGCACTCCTTCACCTCTAGCTCTTGCTTCACCGTTGACTTCCATTTTCCTCCAGAACAGGAGAGCTCATCTGTGGCCTCTGATTTCTAACTGAACATTTCAGCAACTAGTGTTTACACCTGTGAGGAGTGGGTGTTGCCAATTGGTGTATAGAGCTTGGCATTGTGATTGGCGTTGCTTTCAAAAGGGACTAAAGATATTTAAATTCTGAATGTTGTGCCTAATGTAGGGAACTGTGTGTAGTGTTTTGCAAAAAGTGTGATATTGTCACGTTTGTCGTATACATAATGAGCGGACCAAGTGTGGAGTTCCACATATTTATTGAAGTGAACCTTCAAAAAACAACAAAGAAGTTGCAGTTCGTAGCGTACATAGCACTAAACTAAAACAAAACAAAATCCCCCATTGTACCACACTAAGTATGATCCCCAATTAGAGGCAATGATCATCAATGATCATCACCATACACCAACATAGAAATTCAAGACTAGAACACCCCCTAGTGACCTCTATGGTCAGGGCGTAACAGTACACCCCCCCCCCCCCCCCTCCCAAAGGTGCGGACTCCGACTGCAAAACCTGGATGGGGAGGGTTAGGGTGGGCAACTAGCGTCGGTGGCGGCTCCGGTGCGGGACGTAGCCCCAGCTCAGACCGCGGATCTGACCCTGAAGCCTGGCTGAACGCCGTGCCCGGATTGGGCACCGGAGCAGAGGAAGGCTCCGGCCCTGGAGCGGGACTGGACGCCGTGCCTGGACTCAGCACCGGCGCAGAGGAAGGCTCCGGCCATGGAGCGGGACTGGACGCCGTGCCTGGACTGGGCACCGGCGCAGGAAGCTCCGGGCCGTGGACCATCGCTGGAGGCTCCGAACCGTTGACCGTCACTGGAGGCTCCGGACCGTGAACCGTCGCTAGAAGCTCCGGACCGTCGCTGGAGGTTCCGGGCCGTGGACCGTCGCTGAAAGCCCTGGACCGTGGACCGTCGCTGGAAGCCCTGGACCGCGAACCGTCGCTGGAAGCTCTGGACCGTGAACCGTTGCTGGAAGCTCTGGACCGTGAACCGTCGCTGGAAGCTTTGGACCGTGAACCGTCGCTGGAGACTCCTGACTGTACACAGGCACTGGAGGCCTGGTGCGTGGAGCCGGCACAGATTTCACCGGACTGATGACACGCTCTTCAAAACGCCTGCACTGCAGCATACTCCTAGCCAACACCTCTCTCCGATATCCTCCCCTAAACTGCTCCATCGAGTCCCAGATGGTCTCTGGCTCTCTCTTAGGCCGACCGGCCCTTGTGCCCCCCCCCCAAAAGATCTTGGGGTTTCTGTGGCCACGGACCCCGGCGTTGTTGCTGTCCTCCTAAACTCCTTGGCGACTCCCGCCAAGGAAGGGTCTCGCATCCACCCATTATCCACCCTCTCCTTTACCTCCATGGCACGCTGCTTGGTCCTGTAGTGGTGGGATATTCTGTCACATTCGTTGTATACATAATGAGCGGACCAAGGCGCAGCGTGAGTGGAGTTCCATTTATTTATTAAAGTGAACCTTGAAAAAAAAAGAAAAATAATAATAAAGGAACGTGCAGTTCTTAGCGCATATAGCACTAAACCAAAACAAAACAATATCCCACAAACGCAGGTGGGAAAAGGACCACACTAAGTATGATCCCCAATTAGAGGCGACGATCATCAGCTGCCTCCAATTGGGAACCATACTCACACCAACATAGAAATTCAAGACTAGAACACCCCCTAGTCACGCTCTGACGAGAGTGGCGCTGTTGAGAGGAGCTACGAGGTTCTCCATTGGCTTGGTGGACCGATGCTGCAGTAGTCCGGTGGTGAGGTGGACCTCTGTTGGGGGCTGTCTGGCTGCCATCTGGAGGCGATTCGGATGGTTGTGTATTGGTGGGACTGGTGTTATCACCTGGTTGTTTGAAGGTAGCGACTGCTCACCTGGTATCGGGCCAAAGCTAGTTCCTAGTACTGCTCACCTCCAGGGCCAAAGCTAGTTCCTGGGGCCAGACAGTCACTTCCAGTGGTGGGCAGCTATTTGTTAGGCATAGCAGATCTTCCAAGGCAGGAAGGGGCCGTCCAGGTCCTTTGTAGGGTTCTTTTGTAGTGGAGTCAAGCAAGCCACCTGCTCCGAGGAGTGGAACAGGTCGGTATTGCCCATCTCACCACTCCTATGCGTGAGAGAGAGATTTAAAGGTGAGATGTCGGTGAACTTGTTGGTGAGGCTCTCCCCTTGCTTTAGCTCCTTTGCTTTAGCTTCTCTCTGAAGCCGCCCGATGTCATCAACACATACAAGCTCAGATCTCAATCTTGTTCTATGCTCATTTTAACCGAGCATGGAAAAAGGTCCTTTGATTACTCAGACCCCTGGTGTTGGAATTCCCTCCCAGTCAACCTAAAACTGCAGGACCTGGTGTCCCTGGAGGAGTGTAAAGGAATTGAGACATGTTCAGACATATATTTGTATGTCCGAACATACAAATACAAAGACCTGGCCGTGTGGTGCCAGGACAACAACCTCTCCCTCAATGTGATCAAGACTAAGGAGATGATTGTGGACTACAGGAAAAGGAGGACCGAGCACGCCCCCATTCTCATCGACGGGGCTGTAGTGGAGCAGGTTGAGAGCTTCAAGTTCCTTGGTGTCCACATCACCAACAAACTAACATGGTCCAAGCACACCAAGACAGTTGTGTTCAGGGCGCGACAAAACCCCTCAGGAGACTGAAAAGATGTGGCATGGGTCCTCAGATCCTCGAAAGGTTCTACAGCTGCACCATTAGGAGCATCCTGACTGGTTGCATCACTGCCTGGTATGGCAACTGCTCGGCCTCCGATCGCAAGGCACTACAGAGGGTAGTGTGTATGGCCCAGTACATCACTGGGGCCAAGCTTCCTGCCATCCAGGACCTCTACACCAGGTGGTGTCAGAGGAAGGCCCTAAAAATTGTCAAAGACTCCAGCCACCCTAGTCATAGACTGCCCTCCTGCTACCGCACAGCAAGCAGTCAAGTCTAGGTCCAAGAGGCTTCTAAACAGCTTCTATCCCCAAGCCATAAGACTACTGAACATCTAATCAAATGACTACCCTGACTACTTGCATTGCCACCCCAACCCCTCCTCTTTTACGCTGCTGCTACTCTCTGTTATTATCTATGCATAGTCACTTTAATAACTCTACTCACATGTATATATTACCTCAATTACCTTAACTAACCGGTGCCCCCGCACATTGACTCTGTACCGATACCCCCTGTATATAGCCTCGCTATTGTTATTTTACTGCTGCTCTTTAACTATTTGTTACTTTATTTCTTTTTTTTTGTTGGTATTTTTCTTAAAACTGCATTGTTGGTTAAGAGCTTGTAAGTAAGTATTTCACTGTCTACACCTGTTGTACATTAAATAAAGGTAAAATAAAAATAAAGAAAGAAATTGGTGCGTGACAAATACAATTTGATTTGAACTAGTTGTTAACCGATGTCACTAGTTTGTATTGCCTTATGTAAGGAAGCATGTTGTTTTACTTCACACACCACACACATGCCTGCACGCACACAAGCACACACCCACTGTTTATTTGCTGTTGTATTTGTGCTGTTGCCAGTGTCTTCTGTCTGTGTTGTCCATTTTGTCTTAAATCACTTTTTTTATCCCCTGTCCACACAGGAGGCCTTTTGCCTCTTGCCAGGCCGTCAATGTAAATAAGAATTTGTTAAATTAAAATAAATCCATCATCCGGTCACACAGGAGGAGCTTTTTACAGACAAATCCCTGCCCCGAGTGCATTCGGTCTTCCTCCTCTTCCTTTAGTTCAGTGAACATCTCAGAGCGGCTACAGTGGAGATTCAATGGTTAGCCATTGGTAGCCATTTGGCTAAAAACATGGTAGGCTAGCCACAGCTCGCAGAGCTATCTAAAAGTTAGAAAGTCCAGTAAAGCGCCAGTAATAGCGACTTCCACAGAAGGGAAATGTAAACCAGGCAGAATAGATTATAAACGATGGTAAAAGTTGTGAAGTAGCAGTGAATAGAGACGCTAGTGGCAAATGCAAACTCTAGCTACAACACTACAGCACTGTAGATGAGTGTGTCGTGTGTAATATACAAAAATCTAAAAATAAATACACCAGATACAAAAATAAAATTAAAGGAAAGTAGACAAAAGCTTGCTAAATTGACTCTCAATAAAAAAAAGTGTATCTGACATTGAATTTTTTTAAACAAACAACACAACAACAGTGTGCCCAGTCTGGGCGCAGTAGGATTATCTCAAGTCTGATCATTAGTTTCATTAAAACTGAATTAGCTAATGGAGCATAGCTGAAGAGTTTTCCTGCTATCAGACTCTGCATGTAAAAGATAGGGCTATCTTTGCTGTTCAGTTACCGGTCCACAAAATACACTGTATGTTGAGGTTGTACTGTTTGCCTGCCTAAGCATGACATACTAACAAGATCAAATTTAAAATTACATTTGACCTGACTTGCGTGAGCTGGGATGCCCGGTATAACATTGGTAAAGTGCCTTATATAAGTGCCCCAGAGGAGTTCCCTCCTCAGATTCTCCAGATAGTGTATAGCCAGGCAGGGCAGTACTGGAGCTACAGATGGTCAGAGAGTGTCTTACCCTCAGGTAAACATTCACAGATGACAGAAGGTCTGAAAGTGCTCACGAGGTCTGCTGGGCCTGCATGACATGATTCCTTCCTATGGACAACTCTGTTCTCTCTGACTGCCCTGCACTACACACCTTACTGGAGCCTACCGTAGCTGAACTAGGAAGAGGAGGGGGATGCTGTTCTGGGCCGTTGCCTGTCTGTCCCGAGGGAGTGGAGCGGAGCAAAGAGGTGCCTCAGCCTCCTGCCTCCTTTAGCCTTATCTCTGCTTTTAGACACAGAGCCCTAAGAGCACAACACACATCCAGTCATCTAGCCACTCCATCCTCGTATAGAAATCCCGTAATGGAGCCTTTGATGGCGCTCTAATCAAATACGCATCAGTGGTGCCTAACCAGGAGTTCTGGAGATGTTTTTTCCCCCATAGTTATAAGAGTAATGTAGCTATGATGTAGCTACACAGTGTAAATCAGTGGTTCCTAAACTGTAGGGCAGGTCATGTTAGTCATTGCATACCTTAGAGAGCTATTTATAACTTGTCAGAAATGTCCAGATCAACTAGCCCATGTCAGCTAAAGAAAATGTATTTAGGTTTTTTTAGCCCGTAGACATTGTTGTAATATTTTGAGTCACTCAAATATTACATGAATACACATTAAACATGGCAAAATGTATAATATTGCAAGAAAATGTGCTTTAAAACTGCTAAATGTTCTTTGCACCCCATGACAAAATGTGTAGAATGGCAGGAAATAAGCTTTAGCACTGCAACATTCTCTCCACCAACAAGAGGAGTGTGAACAGTTTGTGTCATGAACAGTGCTTGTGCCCATAGAAATAGACATGCGCGCTGGTGGGGGGTGGGGGGGGGGGGGGTGGGGGGGGCTGTTCCCCAATACTGGAAGGGGAGCCTGAGTGAAAATGTTTGGGAACCCCTTGTGTAAATATTATTATACTAATGGATCTATCTGTAAATTACACCAAGACTGATGTGAGTGAACACAAAAGCACTTGTACACATCAGGAGGTGAGTGAGCTGGACCGTGGTTGTGTAGGAAGAAAGGAACACTAATGTATCTGTAACTTACACCATAGACTGATCTGAACATCACAAAGCCTGTGTACTTGAGCTGGACCTTGGCTAGGTGGGAAGGAAGGAGCCATATAATTACCTATAGAATCCTCATAAATATAGTGAATTCATAGGATCTCAATGGAAGGAACACTATTGGAGGATGGCAGTACTGACAGACAGACAGCAGGAGACTGGCCTGAGACACTTTGGGCTCACAGCTCAGATCACCACGCCATGAATAAAAGACAGGCTGCTGCTGTGTGCATAACCAATGAATTCCTTTTGATACTTCATAGCCCCTATTCAGCTTCATTATATGGGGTCTATATCTGGACTTAAATTGCCAATGAGAGGTTGGACTGTATTGGTTAGCACAGGAAGGGCTTGATAAACTGATGTGTTTGTTTTATTTCCTGTGACTTGCTCAATGATCTTTGTAGCCTACTGATACTACCATGTCTGAAACCCAAGCAAGTATAGAGAATAATGTCTAGAGAAATGTGCAATGTGCGTCTATCTGCCTGTGCATCTCCAATGTGCAAAATAATTCTGTCAATGTCGTTATCCGAAGTAATGCCAGTGAGTTCTCTATTTACCAAGACCAAACTCTTGATGTGGTTTTCTAATTGGTCATCCAGATCTGTAAAAGCAGCAGCCTATCATCTCATCCTATTGTGGGTCATCTGGATCCCTTAGGGACAGTTAGAAAAAATAATGGGGTATAGAGGGGGGGGGGGTCCAAAATACAAGGAGGGTTGTCAACTTTGTTTTTGCTTTGGGGAGTGTTGTGTGGTTTATTACTACCAACAGGTGGGGTATTGTATTTACATTCACCGGTTTTACTATGAAATGTCTTCCATTTCCTCATCATCTTGCATACGCCTCCAATATCAAGCTGTTGCGGTACTTCCCTTATGCATGCTAACTATGCCACAGCTCAACATAGTCTACCAGTCTAACTGTCTATCCTGCCCTCTATCCACCATTCCTAGTGACAATAGTGGTAGGAGGATCGTTTGTCCAGATCTGCAATAGGCTAACTAGCAATCAAACCACACATAAAATCATTCAAAGCCACACCCATTTTCAATATAAATCCACAAGAACATAGAGGAATAGCTGATAGGCAGCGGAGAGGCCACGTGCATCATTGCACATGAAAGAACAGCGAAGACATGAGACACGCAGATCAAAAGCTCCCCTATTGATCTTGTTTAGGGACAATCAAATGATCTACAACAAGACCATGCAATGAATAATTGCATTATTGTTTTCAAGTGAGTACAAAATTATATTCTAGGCTGTAAACTGCAGTGAAAATGACATTTGAATAACAGTGCAAAAGCCTTGTGATTTGAATGTTTCATTCCATTCATTCCATTTGAGTCAGTCGTGACTCTACTCTTAACAGTCTATAAGGTCTAAAAAGGCACAGTAGCGGTCTGGCTGTATTTTTACTTCTGATACTGACAAATGAAGTCGTTCTATAATAATGTGGCTGTAAAGGCAGTCAATGTTGTTCTCCTCCTCAAACGAGGAGGAGCATGGATAGGACCAAGATGCGGATTGAGGGAAATAAGCCATCTTTTAATGAAAACAGCAAACAAGACACTACAAAACAACAAACGTGACTAACCTTCAACCGTCCATGTGTGGACACAGGAACAAACACCCACAAAACCCCAGTGAAATCCTGGCTGCCTTAGTATGACTCTCAATTAGAGACAAACGATACACACCTGTCTCTAATTGAGAATCATACCAGGCCGAACACAAAACCCAACCTAGAAATACAAAACATAGACTGCCCACCCAAAACACACGCCCTGACCATAAACACATACCAAAACAACATAAAACAGGTCAGGACCGTTACAGTGGCTACATATGCTCCCAGCAGGCCCAGTTATTCAGGAAAGTTTAACGTGCGCTCTGCCTCCCCCCGATCCGAGCGGCTATTCCTTGCGCACCTAGAACCTAACGCTTCAATATAGCCTAAATATTTGTCATTTAACTTTTCAAATGTATTACTTTTTATGTGTGCCATAAACACAACCATTATGTTTTACCTGCACACGTTCATCTAAAATATCCTTCCAGTATCAAAACTGTTCACCAGCCACGCCATTTGATGAATGGGAAGAGACATCTGTTACAAAACATCAACAAGTTTAATGACAAGTCTTCTTTACTGGGTAGAATGTAGGGGGGATGTATCTGTTGAGATTGGCATAGTCCTCTACCGGTCAAAAGTTTTAGAACACCTACTCTTTCAAGGTTTTTCTTTATTTTTACTATTTTCTACATTGTAGAATAATTTTGAAGACATCAGACTATGAAATAACACATATGGAATCATGTAGTAAACCAAGAAGTGTTAAAAAAATCAAAATATATTTTATATTTCAGATTCTTCAAAGTAGCCACCCTTTGCCTTGATGACAGCTTTGCACACTCTTGGCATTCTCTCAACCAGCTTCATGAGGTAGTCACCTGGAATGCATTTCCATTAACAGGTGTGCCTTCTTAAAAGTTAATTTGTGGAATTTCTTTCCTTCTTAATGTGTTTGAGCCAATCAGTTGTGTTGTGACATGGGGGGGTATACAGAAGATAGCCCTATTTGGTAAAAGACCAAGTCCATATTATGGCAAGAACAGCTCAAATAAGGAAAGAGAAACAACAGTCCATCATTACTTTAAGACATGAAGGTCAGTCAATACGGAACATTTCAAGAACTTTGAAAGTTTCTTCAAGTGCAGTCGCAAAAACCACCAAGCGCTATAATGAAACTGGCTCTCATGAGGACTGCCAAAGGAATGGAAGACCCAGAGTTACCTCTGCTGTAGAGGATAAGTTCATTACAGTTACCAGCCTCAGAAATTGCAGTCCAAATAAATGCTTTACAGAGTTCAAGCAACAGACATATCTCAACATCAACTGTTCAGAGGAGACTACGTGAATCAGGCCTTCATGATCGAATTGCTGCAAAGAATCCACTACTAAAAGACACCAATAAGAGGAAGAGACTTGCTTCAGCCAAGAAACACGAGCAATGGACATTAGACCAATGTCTAATGAGATTTTTGAGTTCCAACCGGCGTGTCTTTGTGAGACGCAGAGTAGGTGAACGGATGAGAGTAGGTGAACGGATGATCTCCGCATGTGTATGTCCCACCGTGAAGCATGTAGGGGGAGGTGTTATGGTGTGACGGTGCTTTGCTGGTGACACTGTCTGTGATTTATTTAGAATTCAAGGCACACTTAACCAGCATGGCTACCACAGCATTCTGTAGCGATACGCCATCCCATCTGGTTTGGGCTTTGTGGGACTATCATTTGTTTTTCAACAGGACAATGACCCAACACACCTCCAGGCTATGTAAGGGCTATTTGACCAAAAAGGAGAGTGACGGAGTGCTGCAAAAGATGACCTCACACTCCCCCGACCTCAACCAAATTGAGATGGTTTGTGATGAGTCGGACCGCATAGTGAAGGAAAAGCAGCCAAAAAGTGCTCAGCATATGTGGGAACTCCTTCAAGACTGTTGGAAAAGCATTCCAGGTGAAGCTGGTAGAGAGAATGCCAAGAGTGTGCAAAGCTGTCATCAAGGCAAAGGGTGGCTATTTGAAGAATCTCAAAAATGAAATACATTTTGATTTGTTTAACACTTTTTTGGTTACTACATGATTCCATATATGTTATTTCATAGTTTTGATGTCTTCGCTATTATTCTACAATGTAGAAAATAGTAAAAATAAAGAAACACCCTTGAATGAGTAGGTGTTCTAAAACTTCTGACCGGTAGTGTATATTTGATTGTGGTGTTTCAAATGCAAACCATGATGTTGAAGCCCCCAAAGTCGGTATGCTTTGCTTATTGGTTGTGTGGTGCATTGGCACAGAAACCTTTTGGTGGAAAAATTGTTGCATATATTTTATATAATTCTAAATATAGCATAAACATATTGAAAATCTGATTTCCCCCTAGCTGATCATTTTCTGCAGCCGATTCTGATCGTAGTGTAATGAAACAGGCAGGGAGAGTGAGCTCATCCGTGGTGGTCGGCCAACCATCAACCTACCGGCCTGCATGGCTTTGAATGTGCCACAAAAGCATGCTGAAGTTGCAAAATCGATATCCACGTGTATATGTTATTTGTGGTCGTAAACATTATTTTGATTTATAGGTCATTCAATAAGGGGGGAGGGTGTGCACATTTTATACAGTACGGAGGGGGGTCATTAAGCAGAAATCATGAAACTAACAGAAACCAACAGCACTGTGCGTGTTCTTCACAGCAGCACCAGAATCTGGCCCAGTCATATCAGCAGCAGCAGTCCAATCCAACAGAGTATTCCCCCTCCGCCTCAGATACAAACACATCTGACAAAAGGCCAGATGTCTCATTTGTCTGATTAACCCAGTTCTCTTTGGCCAGACATCTAGTGAAATCTGCACTATTCATGTCTTTAACATTAGTGTTTTCTTACTACTGCTTGACACACCGACTCTCTCCCCTGTTGGAGTTGAAGGGAGTAATTGGAGAAATCCCTCGGCTGTCACACGTGACACGTAAATATTATTCCAATTACAGCGTGTCCAGCCCGCTAGCTGTCAAATTACCAGCGCCGGGAGCCGAGCCGCACCTCTCTCTCCCGTCTTTCTCACACCTCCAGACAGAAAGGTACGCGAGACACAAAGAGAGAGAGGAGAGGGGTGGAGCCAGGCAGGATGTGTGTGCAGACAAGGTGGTTGAGCATTTTAAATGATCAAGTGATCAGACAGACCCAGACAGACCCAGACAGATCAGACAGATTCTACAAGGCTGTTTCCCCCTCATATTTAAGGGAACTCACTAAATGCCTTAGTGCCTGAGCTTTGTTTTTGGTTTGTTTCCTCTTACATAGGTACATCAGCATTGTGGTGTGCTGACAGTAGCAGTCAGTATGCAAGGCTATGTCATCCCTAGCAGGATCCACAAGTAGCTGTGTGTGTTTCACATCTCCCAGTGACACCTCAGCTCTGGAGACCCAGGGGCACGAGCCACCTGACGTGTGGGAGAGTTATTTCAGGCGTTTGAGAGCATCAGTCAGACAGAGAGACAGACAGCGTGGTGTGGAGCAGAGTGGCGCGGCATAACACACCCTGCTCTCATTAGTACAAAGCTCTGGAGGAAGCTGAGAAATAGTTGCTGTGCTGTGACGATCAGCCCAGCCTGTCTTACAGCCTGTATCAGACACAGCACAGCACAACACAACACTACACGGTATAGCCATCCAATCAATATCAGACAGGAAGGAAGAGCTGCTTGTGTGAAAAGCACAACAAATTATGTATTATTATTATCATCATCATTTTAGTAGTATAAGTAATAGTAGTAGTAGTGGTAGTAGTAGCGGTAGTAGTAGTAGTGGTAGTACAAGTAGTAGTAGTAGTGGTAATAGTAGTACTAGTGGTAGTGGTAGTAGTGTTAGTGATAGTAGTAGTACTAGTAGTGGTGGTAGTGGTAGTAGTGGTCGTAGTGGTAGTGGTAGTAGTGGTACTGGTAGTAGTAGAGGTACTAGTAGTAGTAGAGGTACTAGTAGTAGTGGTAGTAGTGGTAGTAGTAGTAGTAGTACTAGTAGTAGTAGTGGTGGTGGTAGTACTAGTAGTAGTAGAGGTACTAGTAGTAGTAGAGGTACTAGTAGTAGTAGAGGTACTAGGAGTAGTGGTAGTAGTACTAGTAGTAGTAGTAGTACTAGTAGTAGTAGTAGTAGTGGTGGTGGTAGTACTAGTAGTGGTAGTAGTGGTAGCGGTGGTAGTAGTAGTGGTAGTAGTAGTGCTACTAGTAGTAGTCGGGGTAGTGGTAGTGGTGGTAGTGATAGTGGTAGTGGTACTAGTAGTAGTGGTAGTGGTAGTGATAGTGGTAATAGTACTAGTAGTAGCAGTGGTAGTGGTGGTAGTGGTAGTGGTACTAGTAGTACTAGTAGTGGTAGTAGTAGTGGTACTAGTAGTAGTAGTGGTAGTAGTGGTAGTGGTAGTGGTAGTAGTAGTGGTACTATTAGTAGTCGTGGGAGTGGTACTGGTAGTAGTAGAGGTACTAGTAGTAGTAGAGGTACTAGTAGTAGTGGTAGTAGTAGTAGTAGTACTAGTAGTAGTAGTAGTGGTGGTGGTGGTGGTAGTGGTAGTGGTACTAGTAATACTAGTAGTGGTACTAGTAGTAGTCGTGGTAGTGGTAGTGGTAGTGGTAGTAGTAGTACTAGTAGTAGTAGTGGTAGAAGTAGTAGTACTAGTAGTAGTAGTGGTAGTGGTAGAAGTAGTACTAGTAGTAGTAGTGGTAGTGGTAGTGGTGGTAGTGGTAGTGGTAGTGATAGTGGTAGTGGTAGTGATAGTGGTAGTGGTAGTAGTGGTAGTGGTAGTGGTAGTAGTGGTAGTGGTAGTGATAGTGGTAGTAGTACTAGTAGTAGCAGTGGTAGTGGTGGTAGTGGTACTAGTAGTACTAGTAGTGGTAGTGGTAGTAGTAGTGGTACTAGTAGTAGTCGTGGTAGGGGTAGTGGTAGTGGTAGTGGTAGTAGTAGTACTAGTAGTAGTAGTGGTAGTGGTAGAAGTAGTAGTAGTACTAGTAGTAGTAGTGGTAGAAGTAGTAGTGGTAGAAGTAGTAGTAGTACTAGTAGTAGTAGTGGTAGTGGTAGAAGTAGTACTAGTAGTGGTAGTGGTAGTGGTGGTAGTGGTAGTGGTAGTGATAGTGGTAGTGGTAGTAGTGGTAGTGGTAGTGGTACTAGTAGTGGTAGTAGTGGTAGTGGTAGTGATAGTGGTAGTAGTACTAGTAGTAGCAGTGGTAGTGGTGGTAGTGGTAGTGGTACTAGTAGTACTAGTAGTGGTAGTGGTAGTAGTAGTGGTACTAGTAGTAGTCGTGGTAGGGGTAGTGGTAGTGGTAGTGGTAGTAGTAGTACTAGTAGTAGTAGTGGTAGTGGTAGAAGTAGTAGTAGTACTAGTAGTAGTAGTGGTAGTGGTAGAAGTAGTACTAGTAGTAGTAGTGGTAGTGGTAGTGGTAGTGGTAGTAGTAGTACTAGTAGTGGTAGTGGTAGAAGTAGTAGTAGTAGTACTAGTAGTGGTAGAAGTAGTAGTAGTACTAGTAGTGGCAGTGGTAGAAGTAGTAGTAGTACTAGTAGTGGTAGTGGTAGAAGTAGTAGTAGTACTAGTAGTAGTAGTGGTAGTGGTAGTAGGTGTACTAGTATTGGTAGAAGTAGTATTAGTACTAGTAGTTGTAGTGGTAGAAGTAGTGGTAGTGGTAGTGGTAGAAGATCTAGTAGTACTAGTAGTAGTAGAAGTAGTAGTAGTACTAGTAGTAGTACTAGTAGTGGTAGTGGTAGAAGTAGTAGTAGTACTACTAGTGGTAGTGGTAGAAGTAGTAGTAGTACTGGTAGTGGTAGTGGTAGAAGTAGTAGTAGTACTATTAGTGGTAGTGGTAGAAGATGTAGTAGTACTAGTAGTGGTAGAAGTAGTAGGAGTACTAGTAGTGGTAGAAGTAGTAGTAGTACTAGTAGTGGTAGTGGTAGAAGTAGTAGTAGTACTAGTAGTGGTAGTGGTAGAAGTAGTAGTAGTAGTAGTACTAGTAGTGGTAGTGGTAGAATATGTAGTAGTACTAGTAGTGGTAGAAGTAGTAGGAGTACTAGTAGTGGTAGAAGTAGTAGTAGTACTAGTAGTGGTAGTGGTAGAAGTAGTAGTAGTACTAGTAGTGGTAGTGGTAGAAGTAGTAGAGGTAGTAGTAGAGGTACTATTAGTCTTGTTGTTGTTTGTTGTTGTTTCTGCTGCTGTTGTTTTGTTTTTGGAGTGAACCAGATGCAGTCAGGGGGCACGTAGCACGAAGCGAGAAGAAATTATAGGTTGAAGGCTGGAGGCCAAAGGTGGGGTACTTGAGAGATGAGGCACTCTGGGGAGAGGTAGAATACAAGCATGGAGAGGCAAAGTAAGGGCCTGGAGGGTAGCTAGGAGAAAATAGGAGAGGGCTGAGACTGGAGGGAAGGTAGATAGCAGAAAATAGGGCAGGCTTTAAGCTAAAGAGGAGTTACCATAGAGGCCTGGAGTGTTATTGAAGGGGAGGCGGAGGTTGTGATTGTTGCAGCCCAGAGTCTACAGGGCTTGTTATGAATGTAGGCTTGGTTTCGACAGCACAGAAAAAGTCAGACAGTCTAAGTGTCGAGCTCAACCATTCCTGTTGCCATTATCCTGTCTTCCTGCTGAACTCATACAGACAGCTTCCAAGGTTTGCTTTTGACAGGTAATCAATCTGAGCGATGCCCATGTGTAGGTCAGTGTCAAGGAGCAATACGATCAGGCTGTTTCAGCATCTCCTCTAATCCCCTCCACCTTCAAAAGTCGGGGTTGTTACTCCTGTTTTGAGAGACAGCAATCTTCCCCTTATAACCCATAGTAACCCTTGGCACTCCACTCCTCATCCTCCTAGGATTACTGACTTGAACTGTGGTCAGTGCAGAAGCATTGAAGCTTATCCACAGATACAAGGACGGGGCTATCCCGTCTGCATTCTATTTCACTTAGCATTCCACCCACTGTTCCACAGCTCCACTCACATGTCCGCCCTCATCAGGCCTGCCTGTAATCAGTGGGGCCGGTGACAGGAAAACACAGAGTGCGTGAAAACAGCAGGGCTTACTTAAAAGAGAGGCCAAAGTAAACAGTGACAGGGCCAATTCCATTTACCTATCTCACAGCAAATATTCAGCAGGTAGATCACCACTGGTTAATGAAGATACAAGAGGAGAGGAGGAGAGGAGGAGAGTGAGGAGAGGGAGGAGAGGGAGGAGAGGAGGAGAGGATGAGGGAAGGAAGGAAGGAAGGAAGGAAGGAAGGAAGGAAGGAAGGAAGGAAGGAAGGAAGGAAGGAAGGAGAGGAGGAGAGGAGGAGAGGGTGGAGGAGTAGAGGGAAGAAAGGGAGGAGAGGAAGAGAGGGAGGAGAGGAGGAGAAGAAGGAGAGGAGGAAAGGGAGGAGAAGAGAGCAGAGCATCTCAACTACGGCAGAGAGGAGAGAGGGTCCAGTGGCTCAGAGATAATGTGTAGTCTGAACACAGACACCACATGGAAACACTGAGGGCAATACCCCCCTCTTATCTGTTTCTCTCTCTTCCATCTAGCTTTTCTCTCTTCTTTCACCTTCCACTCTTTAGTCCTCCTCTCCATCTGTTGCCTCCACCACAGACACAGGCAAGAGAGCAGCCAGCCGTTTCCCCGCAGACTTGCCTCCCTACCCTCTTCTAATATCTGGCAGCGAACCAGCCAACTTTGAAAACATTACGTGCAAAAAGTGCTCCACTTTCTGAACTTTTATAACAACCTCCAGCAGCCTGTCTGAGCTGTCATCGATAGGGGAGGGGAGGGGTTCTGTGGCGTGTGCTGCTGTGGCATGCGTGCTCTGCTGATAGGTCAAGAGCTTCTCAAGCATCCTAATAAGATATGTGCCAATTAAAGCCTTCTGGTGCTGCGGCTTCAGCACAGATAATTAATTTAACCCGTGGATCGCTGCTGACAGGTAGCATTTGTTTACACATCTCTGCTTTCACGAGCTGCCAACCAACCATGCCTCTGACGACTCTGCGTAATATTTACACAACCGCCCCTTCTCATCCGACTACATACAGCATAACACTGTTACACGCAGTTTACATGGGAATCACCTATACGAAGGGACTGCCTGCATTTCCTTGCCTTGAGCTTGTTATAAACTAATAAGCAGCAGTGTGGTGATGCCTTGGCTAGAACAGCTGTAATGTCTCAGAGCATGAAAGTCAACTACTCTGAAAACAATATACTGAAGATGTTCATGTGGAGGCAGCAGGCATCTCCAACTTTATTTTAAATAGCTTTCTTTCAGCTTTCGCTGCTTTCAGTTCTATTCCACTGAATATTGATGTGGTTCATTATGCTTAGCTTGTACTCTTACAGCTGAGACATATGAGTCAAGCCATGTGTTATTTATGCTTCTTGGGCTGCTGATTAATGCAGTCTGGTTGTATACAGTACAGTACATGCTGGCCTGCCCTCAGACTTCTACTAATAAGACTGTAGCCTACGACCCCTGCGATCCTGTCCAATCTCTGACCTTCAGTTAGGATCAAAGGTTGAATAAAAGCCAATACATTTGCAGCGTCGTGCAGCTCATTAACAGTTGAAGTCGGAAGTTTACATACACTTAGGTTGGAGTCATTAAAACTTGTTTTTCAACCACTCCACAAATGTCTTGTTAATTAACAAACTATAGTTTTGGCAAGTCGGTTAGAACATCTACTTTGTGCATGACACAAGTCATTTTTCTAACAATTATTTACAGACAGAATATTTCAATTATACTTCACTGTATCACAATTCCAGTGGGTCAGAAGTTTACATACACTAAGTTGACTGTGCCTTTAAACAGCTTGGAAAATTCCAGAAAATTATGTCATGGCTTTAGAAGCTTCTGATAGGCTAATTGACATCATTTGAGTCAATTGGAGGTGTACCTGTGGATGTATTTCAAGGCCTACCTTCAAACTCAGTGCTTCTTTGCTTGACATCATGGGAAAATCAAAAGAAATCAGCCAAGACCTCAGAATTTTTTTTTAGACCTCCACAAGTCTGGTTCATCCTTGGGAGCAATTTCCAAACGCCTGAAGGTACCACGTTCATCTGTACAAACAATAGTACGCAAGTATAAACACCATGGGACAATGCAGCCGTCATACCGCTCAGGAAGGAGACGCGTTCTGTCTCCTAGAGATGAACGTACTTTGGTGCGAAAAGTGCAAATCAATCCCAGAACAACAGCAAAGGACCTTGTGAAGATGCTGGAGGAAACCGGTACAAAAGTATGTATATCAACAGTAAAACGAGTCCTATATCGACATAACCTGAAAGGCTGCTCAGCAAGGAAGAAGCCACTGCTCCAAAACCGCCATAAAAAAAGCCAGACTACGGTTTGCAACTGCACATGGGGACAAAGATCGTACTTTTTGGAGAAATTTCCTCTGGTCTGATGAAACAAAAATAGAACTGTTTGGGCATAATGACCATCATTATGTTTGGAGGAAAAAGGGGGAGGCTTGCAAGCCGAAGAACACCATCCCAACCGTGATGGCAGCATCATGTGGTGGCAGCATCATGTTGTGGGGATGCTTTGCTGCAGGAGGGACTGGTGCACTTCACAAAATAGATGCGCCACGTTAATCTTGTTTTGCTAATTACTTCAGTAAATGTGAAGCCCCAAGTTCCTTGTATTCGGAGTCTTCCTTATTATACCCTTAAAGTCATAAGAGCTAAGACACTACAGGCTCAGTGAGCTGAATGATGAAAAGCTAGTGGCTGCTCTTTACCCACCGCGGGCACAGGCCTGGAGGGGGCATGGACACTAAGTCTCTCTGTCTTCCTCCAGGCTCTCTCCTGAGTTTCTGCTGGTTAAGAATAGGGCATTTAAAAAGTTCCTCCCTGTGTCCATGGCAGTGATCCTTCATTTAACAAGCTCATTATTTCACCTTGTTTTTGTCCCTCGTGCTCCTCTCTGCCTCGTGCTCCTCTCTGCCGCGGCTGCGTTTGCATGAGGCGAGCGGCTGTGGTGGCAGCGATCGGGGGAAGGAAGGAAGCGTTTGATGCGTGTCGGTATCGGAGGAGAGCCGTAGAGAGACAGAGGTCTTTCAGAGGGAAAGGCGGTAATGGATCCCACTAATGATATGGCCTTTGCTTTCATGACTCCCACAATAACACCGACCTGGTTCTACATTGATTAAGATTATGATTACCATGGCGACGCTGAGGAGGTCACGCGTCTTGCCGGTTCCTGCTCCACTTTCCTTTTTTATTGCAATGTTTCTATTCTACTGAGCCATTTACTTGATGTTCCTATTTTTATATTTGATTATTTCTTATTGTTGCATTTTCGTGAAGCAACCTGCAAGTAAGCATTTCGCTGGACGATGTATACCATGCGTATCCCGTACATACGACTAATACAACTTGAAACTTGAAACATGGATATTCAGGGCCCATATTGAAAGGATAACCTTGGGAAGCTGAAGGTTGGGGGTGTGGGAATGTAGACTGTTCTCTGAAGGTGTTAGGCAGGAAGGCAATGCATCTGAGGACATCACATAACAATGCATTAATATCCATTATCCACCTTCAATCTGCTCAGCTACTGTAATGGAATATAAAAAGAACTGAGAAAATTGTTATTGAATGAAAGGAAGTATATTTCAGCTATGCTATCCATCACAATGAATATGTTAAGTCAATGGGGACTTGCATGCTCATTTGATTCACCTGGGTTTTGTACTATTGCTGCAATTTGTGACACAGAAATAAAAGACAAATGAACACAGTTTACTTGCATCACTTCGGCAGAGTTTTTGGATTCCTAACTTGTATAAGCGAATTTGCTGAACCTCATAAGGAAGCAAATTTGAACAATTGATCATTGTTTCACAGCCTGGAGAAAATCAATAGAATAGTTTGTTTAAGGGTGAAATTGCAATCAAACAGCACCATATATATTAGTTTGAACAAAATTCATGGTATAGACATAAATGTTTCTTACAAAACTAAACACACAGCTTTTTACAGTAAGGCATTGTGATGCTATTCAGGGCATTGCCTAGCACCCAGACTGCAACTAGGGGAAAGAGAGAGAAAATGTATTAGTAAAAGCAAAAATTAATTTCCTTTTTAATTGAAAGATCAGTGAAAGACTGAGATTTTTATAGCTATCTATTGCACATGCAATTACCTATCCACAAAGTCAATTACCTATCCACAAAGTCAATTACCTATCCACAAAGTCAATTCCATCTAAATTCAAGCAGTGAATACATGTACTCAACTGTATTCAATTCAACAGACAGAAAGTGAACTTGCATTGAACCCAACGAGGCGCACATTGGAATTACTGATTGTACTAATTTGAGGAGAATCCAGCACGGGGTAAAGCTGGCTATAAACCAGCACATTAAAGCCACATAATTAAATAGAACACTATTATACTGTTTCTCTATGGATAAAGCTATGGTTGTGACAGTGAGCAACATCACTGACAAAATCCTGGTCCCAGATCGGTTTGTGGAGTCTTGCCAACCCCATACAACGTGACAATTACTATACAGTAGGAGTTGGCCAGACCGTACAAAGAAATCTGGTACCAGGCTAGTGAGCAGAGCAGTGTGAGTGACAACACAGTGCTCCTGACAAAAACAGCACTTAGCAGGAAGCAGTTATTAGACCTCAGGAGATTTCAATTACTGGCCTGATGGGGTTCCTGATCAATGGTGAAGCATGTATCTAGATGAGATACACACAGAAGCATCTTTCCTGGACTGTGTGTGTGTGTGTGTGTGTGTGTGTGTGTGTGTGTGTGTGTGTGTGTGTGTGTGTGTGTGTGTGTGTGTGTGTGTGTGTGTGTGTGTGTGTGTGTGTGTGTGTGTGTGTGTGTGTGTGTGTGTGTTTGCATGCGTGCGTGAGCCATTGCAGCCTAGCAGTGCTGTGTGTAGTGGACATTTTATCTTGGTAATAGTATGGTGTGTCCTGTTAGATATGCATGTGTTTTATATTCAACCATGTCAACTGACATACAAGATGCACTGAGACATTATTAGGGTTAGGAGATCAAATAAGGCTCCGACAGCTGAACAAGATTAGAAAATGTCAAACTGTGTGCCATCACCTCCCTAAACCTGCTACAGAGGAATAAACAGAATCCCAGACACTACAACAACCAACCCCCCCAAGCCCTTCTGCAGTGCATACTAATCTAAAACAACATTGTATCTGGCTGTATGGTTGTATGGTTTTCTCCCAGCCCCTCTGAGACGTATCTAAGTGTTAGAGGAGACGGGGGCCTTGCAGATCTCACCAGTTAAGGGGGGTGGTGGGCCGTGACCCACATCTGGGGCCCCCTCACTCTGCAGGTTCCTATTACTTCCCTCTGTAGATTGGAAGTGACAGGCCACTCTGGCAAAAGTGTCTGAGCCCCTCTCCCATCAGCAGCCGCACAGCCATCCGCCAAGCTGTCAGCCTGATTACACATCAACGAGAGAGGGGGACGGGGGAGGGGATGGGGGACCCCGGGAAAGGAGATGTCCAGCTGGAGAACACACACTAAACACAACGCCTGTCTGTGCTGTCCCACTGGTTGACTGGCTCAGTCACATCTGCCAATAGACACGTCACCACCTGTCTGTCTGTTTGTCCCTCAGCTCAGACATTCCTCTCTGTGTCGCAGAACCAACCTATCTTTTCTAGCTACCCCACTAAGAAATCAACCTAGCAAATAGTTCACAGACTCCTTACCCCACAACTAGGACTATCAAAACACAACTCATTTACCAACGTTTCATGGTGCTGCAGATTCATTACTTAAATAGATCTAGATAGCTACCTGTCTCTGTCTCCCCCCTGTGTAAAGCAGCTGATGTGGAGGAGAGGAGAGTGATACAGTGAGTCAGCAGGCCTTCTACCTGATATTACAGCAGGAGGAATTCACTCCATTACCTGGGTCTGATGCATCAAAGGACTACCTCTCCTCCTCAACAAGCAATAACTAAACATGTTGTCTCGTTTACTTAAGTGCTCACTCTCCCTCCCTCCCTCCCTCCCTCCCTCCCTCTCTCTCTCTCTCTCTCTCTCTCTCTCTCTCTCTCTCTTCTCTTCTCTTCCCAGGTGTGAAGCTAAGAGGAACAGCTCGGCAGTCCAGAGAGGTACGTTGTTTTCTACTCCTCCTCCTTTCAAACAGAGAGAGAGTGTATGTGTTTTTTATCTAATATGGTGTTGTGGCAGTGCAGTTTCTGTGTGTGTGTGTCTGATAACATCAGTGTAGCAAGGCTGACCTAAGGCTTCCCCCAGTGCCCCCAGTGTCCCAGTGTGCCAGCTCTCTGCAGCCCATGGAGAGTAAAGTAGTCTTTGTTTTTGCAAGCTGGAATGGCTCATAGAAGCAGGAGCCTGTTTCTGTAGCGTGCAACCCCTGGACAAGATGCTAGTCTATTGCAGGGCCTTACCCCCAGTCTATCTCCTTAATGCTGAGTGCCAAACAGACTGAGGCGCATTTTTACAGTCTTTGGTATGATTCGGCCAGGGATCGAACTCCCAAACTTCCAGTCTCAGGGCGGACACTCTAACCACAAGGCCACTGAGTTGGTCCAGCCCAGGGAGAGCCAGGGGATAAAGGCTCTGTGGAGGTCTTGGTGTGAGGCTGCAGGAGCGAGAGAGAAAGCGAGAGAGAGGGCACAGCCAGGGCTTAAACTACCACCTCCTGTAATACCAGCCAGGAGACGAGGGGGTTCAGTGTGAGACTAGCTGGCTTTGAGGCTGCAGGAGAAAGAGCACAGCCACGGCTGGTTGCTATGTCAGGCACACTCCTTCTGGTTCCTCTCTTTCCTCCCACTGACCTCAGTTTGCTCTGGTGTTCTGCTCTCAATAGAGATGAGAGACTTCCATTAGTGTGAGTCCTGCATGTGGGTGTCTGATATGGGCTGGCTACACTGTGGCTGATCCTGCTCTGCTTCCCAAAATGAAACGGTCAGGGAACCATTCCTACTACTGCTTCCTCCTTTGGAGGTTTCCCAGGGGATATAGGTGGGAGTACTGGGCATCTGATCCAATGGATGTCAGATAGGAGATGAGCACAAGTTCATGATGTGTTCCCATCACGTTATCCGTACAATTAGGATTATACATGCAATCTATTGCCTTAATGGCGCCATAATGACTTTTAATTGAAATAAAATGTCAAAACGCATGATAGCCTCAGGCCATCTTACCATCGTAATCTGCCTGTAGATGATTCAAATTTAGATTTCCCAGTAAGTGTTTATAAGACATTTATATGACATTAGAGCTCCGTTTATTGGTAGTTCACCCAGTCATTTACAGTGTGTGGCATTTCAATCGGAAAGGTTGGAGAGTTGGTCAAGATGTAGAGAAACAGCACCACTAAGTGTTGAGTCTGAGCACTGCAGAAATCAGGAACGTATAGATTTTTTTTAAATCCACCGAAGGTTTTTAAAAGAGGGTTGGTGAATTAGTTCACGGAACTTTACAAAGAGTGTTTCACTGAATAAACATATTTTCATTTTGAATCCCAGAGAAGTTTAAATAACCAACACCTGTTCAATCAAATCAATAAAATGTATTTAGAAAGCCCTTTTTACATAAGCAATGTCACTAAGTGCTAACCCGGCCTAAATGTCACTAACCCGGCCTAAAACACCAAAGAGCAAGCAATGCAGATGTAGAAGCACCTGTAATTGAAGTCTTGCATACATTTGACATCTTTGAGTGCCATATGTAAAGTCGATGTGTTATCTTTGTCCATCAGGCGCTGTGTACTCAGGACAGTGAGGGTGTGAGATTCAGCCCAGGCCAGGACCAGAGACTGGCTGTGGAAGGCCCCATCCCCCCCATGCAGTTCCCTGCCTTCCAATGGACTAGACATTCAGCCACCCCTGGCTCTAGGGAACAGGACATTGGCTCCCTGCGCGTCACCAAGCGCCACAGGAAACTACTGAAAACCAGCCCTGTGGTCTCTAACAACTCACACAACTCCTCCTCGTCCTCCTCGGGTTCCCCGGACTCTCCTGAGGAGAGCTGGCAGTGGCACAGACTGTCCCACATCCAGGAAGCTCGGCGGAGGCTGATGAAGGAGGTCTGTGCCAAGTACAAGAGCAGCATCTCCAGGACCATCACACCTCACCACGTGTCCCGGATCTATGTGGAGGACAAGTACAAGCTGCTGTACTGCGAGGTGGCCTATTGATGATCTGATTATTGCATATTGATTATTGGACTTCTGAATATTGCTGTTATATACTGCTATCTATATTTATACAACTTATTGATTATTGATGTGTTTTTTTCATTATGACTGTGACGCTGGCTGCAATGTTTTAACAAACCAATTAATAAAGTATTTTTTAAATCTAATCTTATTTCTTTAGGTGCCCAAGGCGGGCTGCTCCAATTGGAAGAGGATCCTCATGGTGCTGTCTGGCCTGGCGTCGTCCACCCACGAGATCAAACATGACGCCGTCCACTACGGCAACCACCTCAAGAGGCTGGACAGCTTCGACCGCCAGGGCATCACGCAGCGCCTGGAGACCTACACCAAAGTCCTGTTTGTCCGCGAACCCCTGGAGAGGCTGGTGTCCGCATTCAGGGACAAGTTTGAGAACCCCAACACCTACTATCATCCTGTATTCGGGAAGCCCATCATCTCCAAGTACAGGGTAAACGCCTCCAAGGTGGCCCTCAGGACAGGCAGCGGAGTGACCTTCCAGGAGTTCATGCAGTATCTGTTGGATGTGCACAGGCCTGTGGGCATGGACATTCACTGGGAGCCTACCAGCCAGCTGTGCAGCCCCTGTCTGCTGGACTACAACTTCATCGGCAAGTTTGAGACCATGGAGGAGGAGGCTAATTTCTTACTACGTAGAACTGGTGCCCCGCATAACCTCACCTTCCCCAGGTTTAAAGACAGGAACCCCAAGGCTGAGAGGACTTCAACTCATTTAACCCATCGCTACTTTGCACAGCTCAGCACTTCAGAGAGACAGAGAGCTTATGACTTTTATTACATGGACTACCTTATGTTTAACTACTCCAAACCTTTTAAAGATTTGTATTGATTGACTCTCTAATCTCTGTTTGAGTCCTCAAATCTCCCCTGGCTTTAAGTGGAGGAGCGCACCATAAAAATGACTTCCTTTTACAAGTATTACTAGAAGATCATCACATGAAAACAATGTCTCGGTCAGGCATGTCAATGTGGTCCTGTATTAAATACCGGTGGCTAACTGCAAAACATCGAACTCACAAACAATTTATCACTGCACACTCAGTGACGTGAAAAGACAGTTCAATGCTTTAAAATGTGTTACGTGAAGTGGTACCCACCTATCATTCTTTGCACTTAGTGTAGCAAATTCCTTAAAATTCTCCAAAAACATATTGACTCAGACTGAGCATTAGTCTGCCACACTACTGCTGGAGAGTGTGTCTGGAAAGTCTTATAGGGCAGCATCCCCCTTAAGTATTCCTAAGTACTACTTTACCACACCATCCCACTACCCTTTAGAATAAACATCCTCATCACTGTCATCAAGGCTTTTTCTGACACTAATATTTAAAAACTGTACAAAGGGCATTCAGATGACTATATATATTTTTCTATGTATTTCTATAATGGATATATTCACTGCTTCTTTGTGGGGATTTTCATTTCTGATATCACTGATTGTTATTTCAGTAATTATATGGTGAGTGTGTGTAGAGAATATCTGGCTATATTTAGGCCTCTTGTGTCCCCCTGTACATCAGACCCTGTAAAACACGTGTCAAACTCATTCCATGAGGGCCAAGTGTCTGCAGGTTTTTGTTCCTCCCTTGTACTTGACTGATCAATGAAGGTCATTTATTAGTTAGGAACTCCCCTCACCTGGTTGTCTAGGTCTTAATTCGACACAAATATAAAAGAAATAACAAAAACCAGAATACAGTCGACCCTCCATGGAATGAGTTTGACACCCCTGTTGTAAAACATGCTGGTTAACACATGGACACGTAGAAATTCCACTCCAATCTTTCCCCAATTACCCAATATGCCCCTGCAGTGTTAGAGAGAGCAGAACACTGACACCATCTCTTATACTGACACTGACAGAGTCACAAAGCAGCTTATCCTACCTGTGTGTGTGTGTGTGTGTGTGTGTGTGTGTGTGTGTGTGTGTGTGTGTGTGTGTGTGTGTGTGTGTGTGTGTGTGTGTGTGTGTGTGTGTGTGTGTGTGTGTGTGTGTGTGTGTGTGTGTGTGTGTGTGTGTGTGTGTGTGTGCGTGTAACAGAGAGCGAGACGTGTGTGAGAGAGAACAACTGGAGCAGCTGCTATGATCTCTTTTCATGGCTCTGAGGAGGAGTAAGCCCTGGCCCACAGCCCAGACACACTCAGACCTGCTACCGTAGGTCCCACACAAGACAGACAACTGTGAGGACAGCTTTACGATGAGATCTCTCAACAGGGTAACAATTTACACAACCCATAATAACACAATCTACTGTCCCACAAACTGTACAGGCAATGGGTTGTAGGATCTGTGTGAGAAAGCTAATGTTCAGAGAAGCCAGCAATTGGAGCAGTATTTCAAAATATCCTCTTTTACCTCCTGTGAACAACACTGATTTATAGCTCCACAGTAGAGTACCACAGCTATTCTGCACAGTGGGAAGGCAGGGAGAGGCAAGCACACTTGGGGCCAATCAAACACAGTTTCCTGGATAAGTCAGAAATATGATTCATCCCTGGCTGCTAGAACGCTGGGTTGAGTGGCTTTGTGAAATCCGTCTGTAACACAGTGTTACAGTGTAACAGAAAGAAACTCAATTGCATATGCTGTTGTGTTGTGAAGTGTATACAGGTCATATTATCAACTTGTCCCTGAAACGTGGTTGCTGCTTTTAACTGAATAGGCTTCTAACAAGTAGAATGATCCTCATATTCAATTGTGTTCTGCTCTGCAGCTCTAGTCAGAATGAATACCCCAGACAAGCCAGGGGGGTGTCTAAAAGGATACAGCACAGGGGGAGATGCCTTTCTCTATGTGACCAATTACAAAGAAATGCAGATTATTTGAATTATATATAGACACTATATTGAGATTTTAATATATTTTTTAAGAAGAAACAGAAAGAGATTACATATTTATGATGGCAAATATTATAGGATTATGTCAATGTAGTGTGTTGGGTTTTGCAGTTCCAAAATCTATATGTTGTTTAGATGGTGGTCTGATTCTATGTAGTTAGCCAGACTCTGTTCCGAAGCTAAATAGCATACTATAGGCATTACTTTAACCTACAAAATGCTCCCTCACTCACCAACCCTGTTCTATGGGGTTTCTTGGAAATGTAAGTATGTGGGTCTATGGGTGCAACACAGATATATCAAAACTATTTATGGTAACAAGTGAATGTATACCTGTTTTATCGTTGGTGCAAAAGTGTATAAATACCTGTACATGGTCTGGAACCCTTTGCCTTATTTTACACTGCCAATCAAAAGGTGTATTTCAGGAAGACATTCTGCAGGTGGTTGGTTTCTGTCTGCTGAGTGTCTACTAATAAACTGTCTTTGGCATTTTCACAATGCTGCTTCTTTTTCATGCTTAACACTCTCAACAAACCATTAAAGTGTTATTGTCTCCAACAGTTTCCGCATGTGGAAACAGTCAAAAAGACACTTTTTCAGGTAAGAAGACACACTCAAACCAAAGTTGTGCACCCCTGGTTTACGTATACTCTTTATTTTGTCTCTCCAAAATATACTTATTTCAACATCCGTTGGAAGTATACTCAATTCATAGGCGAGGAAAGAAGGCCTAGATACTCTTTCCCAGTCCACAAGAAATGTTATCTTGAAGGCTCCTGTGAATGTAATCAAGCCCGGACTACTGCATTTGGGGCCCTTGGGCCATCGACTTCCTTTTGTAGCACTTTTACATATTCTGCCATGGGGTTCTGAGAAAATGTTCAGTTTTAAAGCAAATTTCAAGCTTTTCTACACATTTTGCAATGAGTCTAAGATTACATTTTTCTGTTTTAAAGATAATTTCCTAAAATTTTGCACATTTTGCTTAGTTTTTTAGTGGAGCCGAGTGGTGGATGAATATGTCAACTCAAATTGATCAATATGTAGAGTGGAGAGAATTTTAATAAACGCTGTAGGCTGATTTCCACAACAGCCTTCTTTATTAGTCATGAGAACAGTCAGGAAGTTTAAAATTCTGTTTAAATCCATTCAGAAAACAAAGGCCATCCATCTACCTCATTAGTGGGAGAAATCTCTTGACATGCAGTGGAGAGAACTTCTATATTCTTTCAGCTCCAGGCTACAGAAAACAAGGAATACAAGAAGACTGCTGAAGTGAAAACAGAAGACAACTTCTCAACTCATCAACATTGTACTGTGTTAGATATAAAAAATAATCATGATTTGAATTTCAATAATAATTATATTTTCTACTAATGTCATTTAAGCCCACAGCTAAACATTCTAATTCTGCCTGTGATGTACACTTTAACATGGCTGAAGATAATTGTGGCAATGTTTCTGCTGTGAAGAAATAACACAGCTCTCTGTTGGTGAGCGTAAACACTTTTTTTTTTTTTTTTTTTTTTTTTTTTCTTTTTTTTAAATTTATCCCATTTTCTCCCCAATTTTCGTGGTATCCAATCGCTAGTAATTACTACCTTGTCTCATCGCTACAACTCCCGTACGGGCTCGGGAGAGACGAAGGTCGAAAGCCATGCGTCCTCCGAAGCACAACCCAACCAGCCGTACTGCTTCTTAACACAGCGCGCCTCCAACCCGGAAGCCAGCCGCACCAATGTGTCGGAGGAAACACCGTGTACCTGGCCCCCTTGGCTGGCGCGCACTGCGCCCGGCCCGCCACAGGAGTCGCTGGAGCGCGATGAGACAAGGATATCCCTACCGGCCAAACCCTCCCTACCCCGGACGACGCTATGCCAATTGTGCGTCGCCCCACGGACCTCCCGGTCGCGGCCGGCTGCGACAGAGCCTGGGCGCGAACCCAGAGACTCTGGTGGCGCAGTTAGCACTGCGATGCAGTGCCCTAGACCACTGCGCCACCCGGGAGGCCGCGTAAACACTTTTGCACGCACACATACACACACACACAAATGTGCTCGCGCGCACACACACACACAAATAAATGATTGACACTGTGATGGCATGACAACCTGAATCAGATCAACGGGTTGGCCCACTCTCCCATTCATTACCATAACAAATTTGCTGCTTTGCTTTCACTTCTCAATTCAGCGGGTTGCATTCCAGAGACATCTATCTAAATAATATTTAATCAAAGGTTGATGATGTGGGTGAGCTCATCTGATTCATATGCATGCCAGAGTCATTTTCTCACTTCACATGAATTTCTTGTTTATTTTGACAATGTGCTGGAACACACCCAAGACGCACCCTCTGCATTGAACTATTTGGGAGTAAAGCTCATTAAAATGATTTGCTAGGGGTCTATTAATAACTGTTTGATTCCAAGCAAAACGAAACATAAGAGATGATGCTTTTTCTATTGAAAATCCACAGAACACATCATTATTGTGGACATATCCTTAAACACTCGGCTTTAAGACGTCATCTCATGTGGTTAACTGGCTCATCCACCAACAAGCTGTTGAGCCTGGATACAGGCCTGGTTCAGCATTTGGCAGGATGGCAAGGCTGTGTCTGGCCATTGTCTGAATAGATATTTATTCCAAGGTTAAAATCTTTGGTAACACTTTAGTTGAAGGGCACCTACAGAAGGACGTCATAACATATTCAAAAGCCATACATAAACACTTTCATGTACTTATGAAATATATTTGTATAATTTTATGTTAATTTCTATGGCACATACACCAACGGCCACATTATTGCACTATTCCCTGTTATTGGACAAATCCAACATGAACACAAGGTGGCAGCACATGATCTGAAACAAATGGCAAGATGTGAAAATTCTACTGAACAAAGAAATATTGCATACTGGACAGTAGTATCCAGTGCTTCAATAGAACATGATGTAACCACAGTGTGAGTTCATACACATGCCATGTATAATAAAATTGCCACTTGTTTCAGCATATAATTCAAAAGTTGTCACGGCTGTTGTCAGAGCTCAGATTTGAAAGCAAAACATCCGTAAAATCGACTGCAACACTTTTAATTAAGCTATATGCTGTCATTGACATGAATTATGCAACAGCTTTAATGAACTTGTATCAATACACACAGGATCTATAATTAAGCTAGTCACGCAAGCTGGTGGGTGGGCATAGAGTCGTTCTCTAACCTTCAGGCTATAGCTATCTCTCTACAGAGGCGATAAAGCTTGTTTGGATCGCTGCAACATTTGGGTGATAAAAGATACTCCTGTGTGTCTGTTACTATCTAAGGAACAGAAGTATTCCCCTCATGAAGACATTATGCACATGTTTTTAATGTAGAAGTACATTTAGGCTGTGTGGAACATCTGTGCAGTGATGAGGATGGACAGGAGTAAGTCTTTTCTGAGGAGACGGTTTAGAGAGGGAGAGGAGTGGGGAGGAGAGACAGGGAAAGGACAAAGATAATATATTGACATTTGGTAGATGGAGTAAACAGTTAGTACATGTTTAGTACAGGTAAATGACAAAATTAAGAAAACACTTGAGTAAATGAGGGATACAAAGTATATTGAATGCAGGTGCTTCCACACAGGTGTAGTTCCTGAGTTAATTATTAAGAAATGATGCTTAGGGTCATGTATAAAAATACTGGGCAGGCCATAATTTTGGCTGCCATGGCCATGGCCCCATAGGATCAGCAGGCATAAGGATGACAATGCCCCATCCACAGGGCACGAGTGGTCACTGAATGGTTTGATCGGAATGAAAATGATGTAAACCATATGCCATGGTCGTTTCAGTCACCAGATCTCAACCCAATTGAACACTTATGAAAGATTCTGGAGCGGCGCCTGAGACAGCGTTTTCTACCACCATCAACAAAACACCAAATGATGGAATTTCTCGTGGAAGAATGGTGTCGCATCCCTCCAATAGAACTCCACACACTAAGTAGAATCTATATCAAGGTGCATTGAAGCTGTTCTGGCTCGTGGTGGCCCAACGCCCTATTAGGACACTTTATGTTGGTGTTTCCTTTATTTTGGCAGACACATGTATCTCGTTCTATATATCTGACAGACATACACTAGGATTGGCTCATATAACCACTAGTCCTTGGTTGTAATTTATACATTCCATTAACAACCCTTCAGTTCATAAAGGCATGTTTAGTGATGCTTGTCACATTGATGATGAAAAAAGTGTGTCTCCTTTTTGTCTCATGAAGCAAAATCATATTTCATGCTTCATGCATGTATGTATTTGAATGTCTATTTCAAATATCATGTGACTCTTATGAGGGTAGAATTAATAGAACTACTCAGACAGGATTGCCCTAGTCTATAGGTGCAGAGGTTGGCTAGCTTCTGTAAAGAATTAGTCTATGGTGTATAATGTTCTCCATTTGACACCTCCTCACCTCCAGGCACAGCCAACAAACAGGTACAGATATAGAATCTTAATTTGAGACAGTTTGCTACAGCAGGAAAATAATCCGGAAACAGGAAATGTGAATTATTATGTGGATTCTAATTAAGGGACATTTTTTGGGGGGGGTTGAAACATTTGTAGGGGTTGCTACATTTTTAAAGTGGAAATTACAATCTTTAGAAGCCTTTTTAAGTTTGTGCAAGAAAATTCTCAACAACAATTTCTCAGTGATAAAAATGAAGATCCTACATCTGTAGTTATACTATAGCACAATGCAGAAATCAGCAGGGTTCCTTTACCAATTGAAAAAAAGTCTCCCTAGATTTTAATCATCGCAGATCAGAGTTGTCTTATGTGTTCTAAAGTACTCAAACTGCAGTCTGAATAACACCTACAGCACACTAACAAGGTTGAAATACTTTGTTTTATTCAGGCTATTTTTCTTGCCCGTGGCTCACAGCATCATTATCTCACACACCTAAAAAGCCCTGCATCTATTTCCCTCTATGCCTTCCTCTACTGCTCCTTTCAAGGAGAGAGAGACATACCGAGCACAGCATTCAGTGAATCATTTCCATTCTCTGACACCTTCCTTCCTAGCTGTCTATCTCCTCCATCAAGTAGAATGAGGAATGAGAGTGACAGAGAGACACCTGGCCCTGAACAACTGAACGACTGCTGACATAGAGAGGATGGGAAAGAGAGGAAAAAGAGTGAGGGGCCCGCATCGCACTGCCTGATGGGATAGAATCGCACGCGGAGGCAACAAACTACATGGGACTATCAGTTATAGTGACAGGGCAGGCGGTGGCGTTCTACTAGCAGGCCGGGGGATAGGCCCAGAGCAGAGCCCGTCCCGCCCAGGATGGATGGGCCTTTCTGGTGGGACTAAATTAATACTGGGGAGTCTAGTCTAGTGAATTGCTTTTGGAACAATGTCCTCCTGAGGAGCTAATCAGACAGGAGTTACCAGAGAGTGCCTGTGGGGTTAGGGCTCTGTGTATCAGGGTTGCCTGGGAGAGAGAGAGCAGGTGCACCACCACAGAAACAGGAACTCATTCTAGGGCAGGAGATAGGAGCTCTTGTCTCGTCCTCTTGGTCACGATGGTACAGTCTTAGACCACTATATATAGACTCTTTACAATATAGAATAACTAAATGTTTCTGATGTATTCACGAATGGCAATTAAAGGCTGGTACTTTTACAGGCTGTAAACTTAGATAGTAAACTGATACACCACAAGTAACTTATTGAGGTATCTGAGGACCCTTATAGAAGTATTCACATTTCAAATGTGCCTCAAAATTATGTGGTTATATTTTCCGCGAAACTAAAGAAAAAAACATATTTACTTTAATACCCACTATCAAAGTCCAGTCCAGTCCAGTCCACTGGCTACTGAAACCTCTTCTATTCTAATGTGAACTGACAGAAGTAGAAGAACTGGATGTATTTCTGAGTTAGGACCTGACAGGATGAGGTCAGAGCTGAAACAGAGTGGATAACAAACCTGATACCATACATGACTGAGTCGTTAAGATGTGTAAGCGAACACACTGTATGGTTGCTCACAATGGAAACCTGGCGTAACTAATGGCTACTTAACGCAAAGTGTTACTGAAAGAAATCTATGACCACAGGGTGGGGAAGAGAGTGAATGCGCCCCGGCCGGCTAGCGTTCCTTTCAGCCTGACATCAGGCCAGTGCGGCGCAGTGGAGAGGCTTGCCTTGCTGCCCTGAGAGAGAAGAGTGCCTCTGGCCAAGTGTCTGTATCACTGCAAACACATTCACAGTGTGATTCACTGCTCAAAGGAGACACATCACAGACTCACAGGCTCATGAAAACACATACCATATTCTATTGTAACTGAGTTATACTGTAGTGTTGAGAATGCTACTGATGGTTTTGGAGCAGCCATTCTCTTTGTTTACCAAAATTGATATTGAGGATTTCCTAATGATAATATATGACTAATAATAACCACTCACTAATGACTTAGGGTCTAAAATGCCTTATCCTGCTCCTTGTAACAAAGGCAAACACAAAGACTATGATGATATACAGTAGTACTATGTAATATTCTATATGAGGATGAAACAAAAACAAAAACATGATGATTTGTTGCACGTTCAGTGTGCAAAACTGTTTTTTCCATGGGAAGTTAGTGGGATTGCATGTTGTGACCATCAAATGTAATCAGCTAGCAGCTCTAGTCCCTATCAGCCAGCTTGCTGCACAGCACAGAGCTCTCTCTCTTCTCGCCTCGGGCAACGGCCACACTCGCACCCTTCCCCCCTCCTGTGTCTGTCTGTCTCTCTCTCTCACCAGGCTCCAGAGACCCCCCCCCCCACTGCCCCGGGGCCCTGGGCTCCCACAGTGTCAGGGAGGCTTGAGTGTTGACAAAGCAGCTGGCCTTCAGAAGACACATCAAACCCAGGCCCTGGTTGCGGTTAGGGGCTGAACACTCAACAAAAGGACTCCAAGTTTCAGTCCTAGGCCATTACTAGCCCCAACAACAGAACTATACACCCACAGACAGAGAGAAAGCAGAAAGGCCCTCAAGGGGACATAATATATTATATTCCCTGTTCGAAACAGGATCCCTGACTGCTGTATGAACTCAAAACACATCCCATACATTGTGAATATTCAGAAGATGGCAGTGGAGTGATGGATTATCATAAATGTAAAGCATAAGTCGAGGTTAGGGGGTTGGTATCATTTTAACACATGCATCCTAATGACAATTCTGGGTCCCCCTAATGCTGGTTTTCTCCCCCTAGGCAACATTAACCAGCACCTTACATGTGATCTATATTAGATATGACTGGAAGCATCACACTGTTCACATTGTTACTGTGAATAAAATAGTGGACACCAGCCAGTTACAAAGGAGAAAAGTGTATTTTTCTTATATTGGTCCCTTCATCTTCAAAAAAATTATTGATCACGTCCCACAATTAGGAATTGAAGAGAATAGTTCTCTTAGTAGACTATCATGTTTTTACTCTGTTAGTAGTAGTATACAGTGCATTCTGAAAGTATTCAGACCACTTCCCCTTTTCCACATTTTGTTACGTTACAGCCTTATTCTAACATGGATTAAATAGTTTTTTCCCCTCATCCATCTACACACAATACCCTATAATGACAAAGCAAAAACTGGTTTTTAGAAAGATTTGCAAATGTATATATTATTTTATTTTAAATACCTTATTTACATAAGTATTCAGACCCTTTGACATGAGACTCGAAATTGAGCTCAGGTGCATCCTGTTTCCATTGACCATCCTTGAGATGTTTCTACAACTTGATTGGAGTCCATCTGTCGTAAATTCAATTGATTTTTACATGATGTGGAAAGGCACACACCTGTCTATATAAAGTCACACAGTTGACAGTGCATGTCAGAGCAAAAACCAAGTCATGAGGTTGAAGGAATTGTCCATAGAGCTCCGAGACAGGATTGTGTCGAGGCAGAGATCTGTTGAAGGGTACCAAAACATTTCTGCAGCATTGAAGGTCCCCAAGAACACAGTGGCCTCCATCATTCTTAAATGGAAGAAGTTTGAAACCACCAAGACTCTTCCTAGACCTGGCCGCCCGGCCAAACTGAGCAATCGGGGGAGAAGGTCCTTGGTCAGGGATGTGACCAAGAACCCGATTGTCACTCTGACAGAGCTCCAGAGTACCTCTGTGAAGACGGGAGAACGTTCCAGAAGGACAATCATCTCTGCAGCACTCCACCAATCAGGCCATTATGGTAGAGTGGCCAGACGGAAGCCACTTCTCAGTAAAAGGCACATGACAGCCCGCTTGGAGTTTGCCTAAAGCCACCTAAAGGACTCTTAGACCATGATAAGCAAGATTCTCTGGTCTGATGAAACAAAGATTGAACTCTTTGGCCTGAATGTAAAGCGTCACGTCTGGAAGAAACCTTACACCATCGCTATGGTGAAGCATGGTGGTGGCAGCATAACGAGGTGGGGATGTTTTTCAGTGGCAGGGACTGGGAGACTAGTCAGGATCAAGGGAAAGATGAACAGAGCAATGTACAGAGATATTCTTGATGAAAACCTGCTCCAGAGTGTTCAAGACCTCAGACTGGGGCGAAGTTTCACCTTCCAACAAGACAATGACCCTAAGCACACAGCCAAGACAATGACCCTAAGCACACAGCCAAGACAATGACCCTAAGCACACAGCCAAGACAATGACCCTAAGCACACAGCCAAGACAATGACCCTAAGCACACAGCCAACACAATTTTTTTTTTTTTTTTTTTTTTTTTTTACCGTTATTTTACCAGGTAAGTTGAATGAGAACACGTTCTCATTTGCAGCAACGACCTGGGGAATAGTTACAGGGGAGAGGAGGGGGATGAATGAGCCAATTGTAAACTGGGGATTATTAGGTGACCATGATGGTTTGAGGGCCAGATTGGGAATTTAGCCAGGACACCGGGGTTAACACCCCTACTCTTACAATAAGTGCCATGGGATCTTTAATGACCTCAGAGAGTCAGGACACCCGTTTAACGTCCCATCCGAAAGACGGCACCCTACACAGGGCAGTGTCCCCAATCACTGCCCTGGGGCATTGGGATATTTTTTAGACCAGAGGAAAGAGTGCCTCCTACTGGCCCTCCAACACCACTTCCAGCAGCATCTGGTCTCCCATCCAGGGCCTGACCAGGACCAACCCTGCTTAGCTTCAGAAGCAAGCCAGTAGTGGTATGCAGGGTGGTATGCTGCTGGCTGTGACAATGACCCTAAGCACACAGCCAAGACAATGACCCTAAGCACACAGCCAAGACAACGAAGAAGTGACTTCAGGACAACTCTCTGAATGTCTTTGAGTGGCCTAGCCAGAGCCCGGACTTGATCTCGATCGAACATCTCTAGAGAGACCTGAAAATAGCTGTGCAGCGACGCTCCCCATCCCACCTGATAGAGCTTGAGAGGATCTGCAGAGAAGAATGGGAGAAAATCTCCAAATACAGGTGTGCCAAGCTTGTAGCGTCATACCCAAGAAGACTTGAGGCTGTAATCGCTGCCAAAGGTGCTTCAACAAAGTACTGAGAAAAGGATCTGAACAACTTTGTTAATGCAATATTTCAGTTAGATTTTTGTTGATAAATTTGCCAAAATGTATAAAAAACTGTTTTTGAGGGGGAAAAATATTCAGTACATTTTAGAATAAGGATGTAACATAACAAAATGTGGAAAAGGTGATGTGGTCTGCTTACTTTCTGAATGCAACGTAGATCTGTCATTTAAAAAGATGAGAAAAAAAGATGAGAGATTTAACTGAAGCACTGAACATTTTCCTCTGCGATTAGGGTCTTATAGACAACCACATGATGGCACTAGAAATAATTCTTTATCAAGAGTTAAATTGAAAATATTCTCCAAATAATGTTAAAATAGAAATATGGTAAAAACCAAAACAAGAATAGCTGAATAGCTAGGGTTAGGGTTGGGGTTAGGGTTAGGGTTAGAGTTGGGGTTGGGGTTAGGGTTGGGGTTTGGGTTAGGGTTAGGGTTGGGGTTGGGGTTAGGGTTAGGGTTAGGGTTGGGGTTAGGGTTAGGGTTGGGGTTAGGGATAGGTTAGGGTTAGGGTAAAGTCCAATCTATGTCAGAAATGTTATTGGCATTTTTCAAGGCAATAAATTGCATGTTGCATTTTTGATCCAACCCAAGTAAATGCTGTTTAGTCTGCGGAACTAAGTTGACATTCAACAGCTGCATCAGACTAGGATAAAGTACCAGCCCTCGTTCTGCACTTTTCCCAACTTAATTGCCAACATTTAGGACTTGGGGGGAATCACTCTGTGCCTGTTAAAAGGTGTCTCTATCTGTCTATATGCAACACAATTCCACAAATTCTATGAATAAACTGGTACCTCTCATGCTGTCTTTGAAATGATGAACAATGAGTGTCGCTGCTGCACCTCAGACACATGCCAACATCAAGCAGAATGTCAAATGACTGAGAAATGGAACAATTGACAGGAGCGAGACTCCTTAAAGCCTGCATATTACTAAAAGCAAGTTCTGGATGTTCTTTTAAAACTCCGCCACACTTGCCAGGGGAAACAGAGGAGTGTCGAGAAGGGGTGCAATACTCGGGTTAGGTTACAGTTGTGAAGAGTAAGCAGGCATTTAGATAAGGTGAGTACGACTGCAAACTGTTTCCTCTTCAGTGTTTCATACAGTTACAGGGTTCACTCCATGAACCTCATTAAAGCATAAAGGAACAGAACAATTCGGTAACCAACTTTTTTTTTAAACACTTCAATTCAAAATGTGTGATTTATGGTCAGGCTGAATATTCTAATGCATTACTTTGACAACGTTTCAAAGATCCCAGCAGGTAGTATTATGTTGCACCTCTCAGGCCATTACTGGAGCAGAAAAGCAATTGAGCAGAGTGGTGAACAGATTAGTGACTTGTGTTATACCGATGATCCAGGTTTACCCTGCCTGTTAAATTTGTGTTGTAACTCAGGTGATGTCCATACAGAGTGTGTATGAGCCAAAGGGGAGAAGTGTCACAGTATAGCAGACTGGGTTTGGCACCTTGACTGAGAACTGAAGACTTCCATATATTTCTAGACTTTAGCTCAACAGGTTAATATGGTCTTGAGTACCACCAACAAATATGTAAACCGTTTTCTCAATGTCCCTCTAAGATTTCGAATACTATTTCCCTAATGCAGACGCACATTAAACATCTGAAATAATGGAATGGCCTTTACAATATGTTTCCTGGTGCACTGTAGACAATATTGAAATGTCATCCAATCAAACATAATGCTTATACAATGCTGAGTGCAGAGGATAACAAATTGGATGGATGTTGTAATTCCTGTGCACCCATGCCCCACATCACATCATACAAATGGATCTCCCAAGAGCAAAGTCTCACATACAGTTTGTACAGACCAGAACCAAAAAGCATTCCAATTACTGCGTGTCAAAAATACACATAAACACTGTATCAAATTAATATTGTTATGGGTCTAGGAAATCATACAAGGTATATGTATAACCCTTTACAAAAAGGACAACATGCTGGATAATAGAATAGCACAATATTGTAGTCCTCAACATGTCGATTTGGGAATCACTATTAGTGACACCTGGTTTAAACCTCCAGGCTCTTATTATTCTCAACGGGTCATGAATGAATGCATACAGCACATTAACATAGGATCTCTCCAACAGGCCTAGCACATCCTGACTCATTCTTTCTTTCTCTGTTTTCCTGGTGTTAGTACACTGCACTCAGAATCTATCGTGCAGAATACATTCACAATATTGTCTCTGGCACTGTAATAATAGTCATTTGTTTTTGTGTAATTGTAGGCTACTTTCATTTCACTGAATACCTGAAGTGTGTAGGCTTTCGAAGGGAATACAATTTAATTTGATCAAAAGGAAGATTATGTTTGTGTCTGACACATTGCAAATATGAGTGTTACAGTATCTCACTAAGTGGTCAAGTGGTGTGATATTTTTCATTCAAGGTTGGACTTATATAAACTGAATAAATAACCTCATTTTGATTCGTTTATAGACTCACTTACAATATTTTGACATTGTTATTGGTGTGTGAACTCCAAATACTCATTCATCTACTATTCTAGTGGTCAAGAGGGCCATATATGAGTCCTGTATTAAGTCTACACTACATGCAAATCTTCAAACTGACCTACTTCTTCTTTTCACATCAGAAAATCTGCTAAAATCCATAAATGAAGGAAATTAACTGATGGGGCCCAGGGCAACTTTGTAAGCTATTTAAATCTTTAAATTTACACCATCCCTGCATACTTCCTGTAATTGAACAAAATGCAGGGTTGTTACTTTAATGAGAAAAAAATCCTGTCTTCTTGCCTCCAATTTGTACTCCTGAAGACAACAAATGCATGCCAGAGGGCAAGTTTATCTTGCCCTGTTAGGGGGGGCTGCTTCCTAAGGCAGCTCTGATTTCTATCCAATTCTTATAGCCGTTCGTTTGGCGCGCCAATCACCAGACATGAACCTGGTAACCACCTCCTCTACGAGACGCGTTTTAATTCGATCAATCAATTAAATTGGAGCACAAAAGGCAACTCTCATTGCAATCGAATTCACCTTATTATTGTATTCCTTCACTATTCTTTTTTTCTTTGGACCAATAATCATTTCCCACACTGGTTGGCGCCAAATATCAAGAAACCAAATAGCTGAGCGCGGTGGAGAGCCTTGATTCGACAGTAGGCCTACGGTAATTACCGTGTTCAATGCATCAATTATTCACAGTTATTTACACGCAAATAAACAAACACGCAAATAAATAAATAATCACAAGTCTATGTGAGCACCTGCACAGGAAGGAGGCAGAGCAAATAGATATCACTTTGACTTACACAGGTGCCTTTCAGCCTACTATAATAGGGATGCAACGCTGATATACATTTTTGGGGGCATTGTGGCGTTTTATATAACAAAATAAAACATTTGCCCGACATTTAACATAAAGTATCTTTAGGTAAATTAGTAAAATCCTCTAGCTGGGCTGGCAGTCTGCTTCGCTGTTTGCATAGGAAATTGTCACTGCAGACATCTCCATCTAGCCCTGTGCTATAATTGAAATGGCGCGTTTAGCTGGAGGCAGGTTGTGAGGGCGCTTTCTGCAATAGCAGAATGCATGTCGATAGACGTCATTTGGTTTTAATGGCCTACAGGACATTTGGTGTTACTACTGGAGACATTAGTGGAGAAGGGACAGGGGAAAATCGCCGCATGAAAAGTATCCAAGGAAATCTACATATTATTATTTTATTGACACTTTGTCAACAAGTTACTAGTGTGCCTTTATAATAGCTGTAAGTACACGACTAGCGAAGCGTGCCCTGTTTTACTTATTTAACTGGAGAATGGAAATGTATGCCTAGCTGGAAATGCCTGGGGAAATTTTACATCAGACGAAATGACAATGATTAAAATCTGCTTTTTTCCTGCTCTAAATATATTGAGCGACGTGACACTTGCTTGATACTGAATAGCACTTAACCGTTACCCCCTGCACAACAGAACGTTAAACCGTTACAGGGGCTGGTCTATTTATATGTTTTACCGGAAAATACGAAAAACCTAACATTAATTATTATATCTGGTCATAGACATCATTTTTGTAAAAGGGAGAGAGTATCACTTTTTCGTTTTTAAAATCTGACTGGGTGCGAGTAGAGATAATTGTAGCCTAATTCTTGCCCCAGAGGCGTTTGGGCAGCCCGGAGCGAGAATTCTTTTTTAGCGCTGCTCTGTTATTTAGAGACAGGATTATTGGCTTTCTTCTCATAACAGACCGGCAGTTTCATTTAAGCAAAAAGACACTCAAAAAGCTAAAATACGAAGCAGGATTTGACCGACTCAATTTTTAAGTATATACCAATAAGAACCGAAAAGGGAAAGGAGAGATCTCTTCTATGTATAAGGTAAGAACGCTGCTTTGCTTCTTCCTGTGTCGCTTTTGTGGAAAGAGCTTGGTCTGAGCAAGTCAGCCAGTATCAGCTATAGATAGATGTTTAAAGCCACAGTGACCCTTCTTTTTAATCAATGTAGCTTTCACTGGTAGATTCACATGCTTTAGAACAGTTTGTGGATACTGTGTTGGCAGTGTCGTTCCAAAGGAGCCGATTCTACTTGAGGAATGCTTGGGTCAGCTATTGGATGGCACTCTAGTTCTACGAAACTCGGGGCATGTGAAAAAGGGGAACGCAGTCATCAGCTGGGACTGATAGATACTGGAACGGATTCCTTCGGACTCCTACGATGTTTGAAACGGTATGACTAAATTCATATTAAGATACGGCATTTCCTCATGGTATGATAGCCTACAGTATCAGCGAACAAACTATACTCAACACCAGGTAATTTGGAATAACTTCACTTGTAGTAGGGCTATGTTTTGTCCAGTCTGGGAAAGGTGTGAATGTATGTCTAGGCTGTAGTCTTTCCCTTGTTGTCTATTGATGCTGTTGGCATATTTACGCATTCATTTTACGCATTGTTCGCTTTTGAATCAAACGTCTCTGAATCATAATTTCATGATGGTAGAAATGAGTAAGACGCCATATTGTGCATCTGGTAGAAGTAGGCTATCCGTGCGCATCAATGTAAACTGTTCAAGAGGGCAAAAGTGGATACTCTATGGATCTCTGCGACTGTGCATGTTCTTTTTGGCAATTTTATTTTATAACAATTACGCACATTCTGATCTTTACTTTGTACAATTGTCAAATATTTTTCTTTGGTACACTATTGCCCATAGTGAAAATCAACTCTTGCGAACGTTTCAAACCGGCTTATTGGCTAGAGTTACTACAGCTGGAATGTTGGTCAATAGGAAACTATTATAACACAAAGTCAGGGAACAGACGTCAGTTGATCTCATTCAAACGAGTCAATGGTAATAGTTCCGGTATTTGTCTTTTTTATGTGAAAACTCTTGTGAGACTATAGGGGCATCGAGTTTCTTGGCTTATAGCCTTTTAATAATGATCATCTTTACCCCCATGTTGATCATATAATAACAATATGCTTTCCAATATTTCACGTTACCCTCCACTTCGTCAACTCCTCCCATCTTAACCCTGTGTGTGTGTGTGTGTTTGTGTGTGTGTGTGTGTGTGTGTGTGTGTGTGTGTGTGTGTGTGTGTGTGTGTGTGTGTGTGTGTGTGTGTGTGTGTGTGTGTGTGTGTGTGTGTGTGTGTGTGTGTGTGTGTGTGTCATATCTGGTATATATTCCCCCAACAATATTATCGGTATTGGTTACTGTGGCCCATGGCTAAATGAAGAGGTGGGATAGCCTCATACGCCAAAAACTTCTTAAGTCTTTTGAAGTTTTTCTTTCACTGGGGCCTGAAATGTATCATCCAGCGTGCGTATTAAATGATCATTATTCCTGAAGGCTTGGTGGTGTACACAGCGAGGCGGGCAACACCCTGGAAAATTCTGTAGTCTTCAACAACACTTTGTGCCCCAGGGCATCTCGCCCGGAGCAAAGGGCTGAGTGAGCCCTAACAACTGTCTTCTGTTTACCTTTTATGGTTAAAATTCAAAGCTTAGTAAATGTGCTCATGCTTGGAAGAACAAGTTGATGAAATGCCTTTCTTTCAAGTTATAATAATTTAGTTTATTCCAGCGACCCGCCATTTTTGCAGACATGATGGATATATATTTTTTCATGAAACCACATCCTAATGTAAGTTGCTTGACATTTTCTAACTATATTTGTTTCCAATTAAACTGACTCTGATATTAATTAAACGTTTGTGAGTTGAGATGTTGAGATTTAAATGAGAGGCCTGTGCGTAATTTGCGCAAAATGCAAAGTAAATTCCCATAGGAAAACATGTAATTTTGATCAATCTTGATTAAATTCGATTGTGGTAATTGGTTGTACGCAAACTTGAGGAACTATGATCCCCAACACCCACACGTCTGTTTAATAGCCTACATCATTGTTTAACCCAACTCTGACGCGCTGTATCCATGCGCCTCGGACTGCACTGTGGCCTGAAGCACGCCAACCCAGTGTATGCTACCTGGATGTTACGAATGGGGTGTTACGAAGGGGCCCTGGAATAGTTTGGGAGCGATTCAACGGATAGTTGACATTCATGAAGTGGTCATATGTTTCTCATGCCTTCCATCCAACATCCCCAATATTCACACCAGCCTGAGGACTTGCATCCTTTCTCGGTTGAACATGTGGCAAAAGCGTGCCCACGTTTCTAAAAGGTCATTGGAGGATTCCGAGCAATTAATTAAAACTCCTGACCTTGTACATTTACATTAATTTTCATGACAGATATTATAGAGTTATTAAGTAGTTTGTCTTCACATCTTGGTTGGTCCTTTTATGTTTTATTGTGTTAGATACATATAATTCCCCTTGACTCCTATGATATGAGATGCTATTTTTGATGCACCAGTAACTTTTTTATTACATTTACATGAATAGGACATTATTGTGTGGGGGTAAAATAAAGAAACAACACAACAGTCTTGTAAGGGGTGAATGTTTTCATATGTCTGGTTCAGGAACAGAGTTCATCGAGAACAAATGCCCTGGATTCCGTATTCTCAGATTGGTGGTTGGTGTGTCTGGGCATATCACGTCTAACACATAACACGACCTTTAATTAGAATATTGCAGTTTGTTTTATTCCCCTAGAGGCTGACACCTAGCATTCCTCTTTCTGGAGCCATAATAATCATCCTCCTATCCTGCCCTCCGGGGTTGAATGAAAAGATGCAAACATACTTCATTAGAACGGTGGCAATAATTTGTAGCTAAATATGCGAGCAGACAGACATGGAAGTGATCTGATAAGGATCAGGGTCGCACTGGTGGATGATGCAGACTTTCTGGAGACCGGAGTCATTTATGATGTCTATGGCTTTTCCATTTACTTGTTTTCAGGAAGGAAGAAGCATGTCACGACTGTCTTTGACCCGGTCCCCGGTATCTCCTATGTCCACACAAGGAATCCCTCTACCGGCTCAACTGACAAAGTCGAATGCTCCGGTTCACATTGACGTCGGGGGACACATGTATACTAGTAGCCTGGCTACTCTCACCAAATACCCAGACTCAAGGTAAGGAATCGGATATTCTCATTCAATAAGTGAAATGTGTTTGTCTCGTTTATTATCCACAGTGCCAAGATGTGCCACCCAAGGTGCTTTTGTTGTAGGATTCATTTTTAACATTTTTAATATAGGAGTGTAGCCTACTGATACATGTTGTACTTGAAATTGTCTCCCACCATAAACTTAAAAAAGTAATTGTGCTCAGTAACACTTTTGATAGGACATGATGCTCCAAACCCCTCATTACAAGTTTTTGATATCAGTGATATACTTGATTGCTTTAATGATTGTTTCTCTCTAGTTTGATATTGTATATTGGATTGCCTAACCTCCATATGGCCTCATTTGAATTGTATTTGATTATAACATGTTTATAACACATGGAAATGTGTTAATTGCAGTTGCTGACTTTAATTCACTGAAATGATGCTACAGGTTTATGCACTTGAATTGTACATTATGGAGAGGGAAAATGTCAGCTGTTATTTCCCCATTATTGTAACAAAATCAATTTATCTAAAACCATCTCTAATCCATGTCCAAATGACTTGCAACTAAAACGAGCCATGCAACTTTATAGTAAAGCTAATAGTTTATGCTGAAGTTAGTTCATGCTTTCTATAGAAATGACCCCTTATGTTATATATTCCATGCTCTAGTCAATTGCTATTAATTGAAGCCAGAGTTTCAGCTAAGCCAAGGTAAACATACATCAGTTTGTAGGAAAATCTAAGGAAATGCTGAGAGGAAAAGTATCAACATAAGCCGTGGATATTCACACAGCTCTGACAGGAAATCACTGTCAACTACTTTGTTTTCTATGTCCATGAACGAGCATGATTTATCTTGTTGTGAGAAAATCTCCATGCCTATAATAGGCCATTGTTTATCCTTGGTATCATTATGTCATGTCTGTCCTTGCTATAAGCTGTGTGTTTGGTTCATTTAAGAGGGTTGGACAGCAAGACAGGACAAGACACTGCAGGTACACAATACCTGAGTGAATGTTTTTGTTATTACTAGCATTATGTGCATATTACCCACCGTTTTAGGACATTAGAATTAGAATTTCAGTAAATCAATAGTTTATATATTTGGATGACTTTCCAGATGTTCAAATACAGGTTGTTTCATATACACTCACTGCACAGCCACACATATACCCGGATGTACATTATGCTAATTATACCGTGTTATGTTACACTTATGTCTATACTGTTTATCATGTAACTTTTACACCACCATGTACCTCACACAGTGGCGGTCGGTGCCGTTTAAGACGAGGGAGGAAGTTTTTTTTATGAGCCTGGCCTTATTTCTATTACAACATATTGGATGACTGCCATTCATATTCCATTCACCCAATTCAATGTAACAGCTATAGGTTTAGGCTACAACATGATACTCAAATTTTCCCTATACCAATCATGAGGTTGCTACAACAGCCTATGAATGAAAGTTTATAACGTTGGTGCACGCAGGTCGAGAGAGAAATTTGAGGCGACAGACAGTGAAACATGGACAGACAATGACCCTGTCAATACATCTAGCTGATCTAGGGTGTAATCATTAGTCCAACAGTTGCAAACAAGAGTTTCTGTTGGACAAATTCAGGTATGTTTATCCCCGTTTCGTTTTTCAACGGAATCCTCAGAATGAATACACCTCTGATCATGTGTGAACAGTTCACTTTCATAGCAGGCAGATTGTATTCCTTCTCACATCGATGCACACTCCTCCTCTTACCTTTTCCCTTCGCTTGTGGACTTCAATGCACAACACATCGGCTGTATGTGACCAGGCAACAAAAAAACTTACCAAACCATATCATAACCGCTACACACAGCCTGCATTGTTGAAATTCTTTTTTATGAAATTCACTAAGGATGATGGCCCTTCCCTTCCTCCTCTGAGGAGCCTTCACTGACCTCACATAATGATATTGCATAATGATGTTACACATTGCATATACATTATACACAAGGGTGAAAAGCCATACAAATGTAACAAACATGCTGTATAGTAGGGCGCTCAGTAGCAGTGCTTTTACACTAAGAGTAATGACAGGATACCACTGTGTATGTGAGAGCCAGTTCTCTCGTTCTCTCGTTCTCTCTCTCTCTCTCTCTCTCTCTCTCTCTCTCTCTCTCTCTCTCTCTCTCTCTCTCTCTCTCTCTCTCTCTCTCTCTCTCTCTCTCTCTCTCTCTCTCTCTCTCTCTCTCTGCCTCCTCAGTGTTCCACACAGTCTGCCTCGGGGGTGCACTTTCCTCTGGAGCCAATGGAGGAGGAGCCCTTTTGTGTGAATTAGGATAATGGCTGACAGAAAGCAAAACAATTACACTGCAATAGCCAGACTTATATGCAGTCTTTTTAGAGGACATCCGGTGTGGTGTGCATGGAGGAGTCTAGTCCTAGTCCGCCATCCATGATCCACTGAAACTTGACAATTAAAGAACAAGGTTCAAAGAATTGTAAGTTGATGATTACTTTTAATAGATTGCTGCGTTAATAATGCAGAGTTCGTAGAGAAACTTAGTCTAGTAACTAATGTCTGGAAATTCATCTTCCTCTGTACAGACTGCATTAAGGGACAGGGGTCATCAAACATTGATACCCGCTCTGGGGAGTTCACAGTTAAGGAGATAAGCTTCAGAGCTCCATTCTACTGAGGCTGAGGAAAGTAAATGAGAAGAATATTACACAGACAAGGAAACTATTTTGAAATGACCCTTGACACAAGTTATTACTTACAATTTCTCTTGTTTCCATTAGCTATGAGGGATGGCATATAATATAGCTTAAAAACAAAATAAAAAAATCACCTTGGGTATTCAAACCAGCAACCTTTCAGTTACTGGCCCAACGCTCTAACTACTAAGCTACATGCAGCCATCACTGGTAATGTCTACTATGCCAGGGGTCCCAAACATTTTCACTTATGCCCCCCTTCCTACATTTGGGACCCCACAAATGTATTTTTCTATGGGCACAAGCACTGTTCATGACACAAACTGTTCACACTCCTCTTGTTGGTGGAGAGAACATTTGGCCGTTATGAACCACATTTTCTTGCAATTCTACACATTTTGCCATGTCTCATGTGTATTCATGTCATATTTGAGTGACTCAAACATCACAAGAAAATCTATGGGCAAACAAATCTAGCTAACAAACTTTAGCTGACATGGGCTAGTTGATCTGGACATTTCTGACAAGTTATAAATAGCTCTCTAAGGTATGCAATGACTGACATGACAAGAGGAATACTGATGATGCATGATTGCACCTTGTGCATTCTACAATTTTCTTTTTTTTTGAAGGGGGTGGACCCCCACAGTTTGGAAACCACTGTACTGTGCTACTATACCACTTGTTCTACTTTCACTCAATATACCACTCTCCAAACGCACTCTACTTTCACTCAATATACCACTCTCCAAACGTACTATTACTCCCCTTTATGAATGTCTTTTACACATGAACAACATTATTCATTAAAGTTTGAAATAGTCAAGAGTTCAGTAATATTTGAACCTTCAGTTTTAATCTCTGTGTACACTTGACAATGGACTTCCCTACCCAGTTGTAAATCTATTCACAGAGCCAGTGTACGCCCTTGAAGTTGGGTTTGATACATTCATCCAAACACACTCTCTGGGCATTTGTTTTCACAGACATATGTAAGATGTCCTGCAATGTATGTCAAAATTCATTGGGAATCTATTGAAGACAGCTCAGGTCTTTCATTTTGGAGAGAGTGAAAAGCTGCACTTGTCTTGACCCACCCACACCCCTAGCCATGAGTTTCAGACTCTAAACTGTTAGTCTGACATGTGTGGGTCCATGAGACGTCTACCTACCGCCTGCTCACCCACGCTGCCTCTACTCAGCACCGCTGGGATGTGAGATCAGAGATGCTCCAGTCCTTCACGAACTCCCACTCTGCCCTCGCCCCCTCTCTCTCTCTCTCTCTCTCTCTCTCTCTCTCTCTCTCTCTCTCTCTCTCTCTCTCTCTCTCTCTCTCTCTCTCTCTCTCTCTCTCTCTCTCTCTCTCTCTCTCTCTCTCTCTCTCTCTCTCTCTCTCTCTCTCTCTCTCTCTCTGCTCTCTCTCTCTCTCTCTCTCTCTCTCTCTCTGTCTCTCTCTCTCTCTCTCTCTCTCTCTCTCTCTCTCTCTCTCTCTCTCTCTCTCTCTCTCTCTCTCTCTCTCTCTCTCTCTCTCTCTCTCTCTCTCTCTCTCTGAGGCAGGCAGCATGATGTATAGCTCTCTCTCTACCTGTCTGACATGACAGAAACAAAGCTGGGTGAGGGCGGGGGCCCCGTCTTTCAGGTGCGGAGGGCCCCCAATCTGTGATTTACCAAAAGGAAACACTGAGACCGAGGGAGATATAGAGAGAGGGAAAAACAGGCAGCATTTTAATTGCTTTTTAAAAAAGTGGAGATGAAAAACAGAGTTAGCCTGGAGGGGTATGGTGAAATTCTAGCTGGAAGAATTGCAAGACCATATGAGAAAGGAACACCTCGGGCATAACAGGGAGATGAGTATTGGTTTTTTATAAAGCATTTTGCATCGATTTTCAGAGAGAAAGGGAGAAAGAGAGAGGGGCAAGATTGGAGAGAGAGAAAGAGAGAGAGAAGGGGAGGGAAAGAGAGTGGAGAGAAAGAGAGGGAAAGCATCTTTGAACTGGCTCTCTTTATACAGTTAACAGGAAAGGAAAAACATGGCAAATTCTACATGATAGGATTCAGTCTATACCTGATGAAGCCCTTTGATACAGTCACTGTGTGTGTCTTTACAAAGCAAAGGATTGTAATGGAAAGTCAATGCAATTCGCTTTAGAGATTTAAACTATAAAGCCAAAACTGCAAAATGGTTCCATGTGGCTCAGTTGGTAGAACATGGTGCTTGCAATGCTGGAGTTGTGTGTTTGATTCCCATGGGGGACCAGTATAACAAAGTATGAAAATGCATGTACTCACTACCTGTAAGTTGCTCTAGATAAGAGTGTCTGCTAAATGACTAAAATGTTATACAGCTGTGTGTGTGTAGAGATTCCCATAGCATCTCTCTTTCTTGTGTTATGTCTTATAACAGGATTTAACAGTCACTGGGCAAAAGCAGCTTGTGAGAATTAGACTTTCTGGTGATTTTCTTTGTGGTTTAACTGTACTCAGCTGACCTAAAAGCTGTTAGCATGATTAAAGAGCTGATTACATCAGAACAATGATGACAGAGAAGCCTTCTCTTTGCCAAGAGCTGTTTCTGGGAGAGAGGAGGGAAATGTTTCAGTGAAACCATTTTAAACGTTACTCCAACCTGGACTGCCACTTCTACAGAAAACTGTTGAGTGACTCATACAAATAATTAAATAAAACAGTGATAGAGACACCATGTCAATCATGTCAATGTCTCTAATAATGACCAACATAAAAGTCCTATTTCTCTTCCTTCCACGTCTATAGCTATTATCACCTAGTGCAGATCTGAGGTGAAATGAATGAACTAATGGTAAGAGCTACAGTAGCTAATGATGTAGGATCTTAATTTGGGCCAGTTTTCTACATCAGGAAAAGAATCCTGCAGCAACAGGAAATGTGAATTATTATGTGGATTATAATTAAGGGATTTTATTTGTAAGGGAAAATAAAGTTTGAAATTTAAAAGTGGACATTACAAACTTCAGAAGCCTTTGTAAATGTCAAATACACTACACGTTTTTAATTTCCTGCAAAGTCCTCCTGCAACAGGGTGATCAAATTAAGATCTTACATCTGGACCTTGAAAACCTCACAAGAGATGAGAGAAATGTGTAGTTGTCCAACCATATCTCAAGGCATCGTATCGACAGTATATGGTGGGATGAAAGCTAACAGATTACTGCATTTTCCAGTGTTAGCCAGACTCCTTATTCACTTCTGGTTACATTTTGAGAGGCTGACTATGGATGGATGCTTGGCAAGCTACAGGTGTCTTATTACTTAGAAGTTATGTCCATAATTCCTGGAATTTCCCTCTGTTGTTCTGCATTCTAATGGGAAACCTGCGTCAGTGATTTTGGAGAAATTACTTTATGAGTGAATGCTGATTCACGGCACGAGGTGTAAAAGTCACACTTCGGCTCTTACTTGTTTTCAAAGATGAACCAAATCAATACATAATTCAATAGAACATTTGTATTCAAAACACAAATAGGTATCATAGCATCATGGATTCAAACGCTATAGAGAAACATATATCATATTTCATTGTAGCAAACCCCAGGTAAATGTTTTATCTACCCTTTAGTAATCGAGCTTTAAACTGAACCCATAACATTCATTTCTGTAAGTACCAGCCGAGACACTGTATGCTGTCCTAATCACACAGCAGAAGGGACACTTCAAACAGGCCTGGAACACAGGAAATGTGCCTTAAGCCCCTTGTTTCAACCAGGATGCTAATACATTTCAGACTTAGCGCTAATAAAACGGGAAAAATAAATGGAGGGTAATTGTTTCATACATTTGAAGGCAGCCGCTCAACTCAACCTCATTCTATTATGTGTGTGTGTGTGTTTCAATTTCCAGAATCAGCCGTCTGTTTAATGGCACAGAGCCCATCGTGCTGGACAGCTTGAAGCAGCACTACTTCATCGACAGGGATGGAGAAATATTCCGTTACATTCTCAGCTTCCTCAGGACCTGCAAACTGCTTCTCCCAGATGACTTCAAGGTACATGATGATTTGTATTTGCACACCATAGCATCATGTGTACAGTATGTGCGCTGTATGAACTCACACAGTGTAGAGATATACAAAGGATAGATGATTGATTCAAAGTTTGAACTTCCCTCTCATCTGAGAAGAATGTCCAACGTGTTAGTTTTAGCTGTCTATCAATTTATATTATAAACATTATTTAGCATTACATTCACATTCTATAAGTCAATATCAGCAGTCATTTGTTTTATTACTAAAACATTGGAAATCGAATCTAATCAATCCCCACGATTTATCATTAAAGTGATGCTTTGAAGGTTTTGAATCATTTCAGCCAGTAGTTCTGAAATTGATATGCTATGAATTGCAAATTATTCTATATATATTTGTAATGCATTTTGTACAATATGTTACAATTTGTAAGTGCGTAAGATCCCGGACTGAACATTTAATATACAGTGGAGGAAAGGTGAAAATTCGGTCTAAAACATAGCATAGTTCTGTGATGTGAACCAAAGCCCAGAGCTGTTGTTTCTAACAAAAAAATATATTTCTATAGAGGTGAGGCCAGGTGAAACAGGCTGTATAGCCCCTGTTCCACTTGTTCCAGTCTGACAGTACCACCCAGTCTCCCAGCCACTGCCTCTCTCTCTGCTCTCAATAGAGTGCCATGACAGTTTAAACGAACTGGGCTTGAGAGGGAAGTAGGAATACTAGAGGAGGCGAGAATAATGTGGTCTTGATTCTGACAGAGGGGAATGTGTGGGGAGGGAGTGTACTGTAGGGGATGTCTACAGACAGACACACACACACACACACACACACACACACACACACACACACACACACACACACACACACACACACACACACACACACACACACACACACACACACACACACACACACACACACACACACACACACACACACACACACACATACACACACTTTTATACAGTGCTCTATCTGGGAAACTGGAGCTACTTTGGTCCATGTTAGCCCACTGTGGCTGCACACACCTGTCTCCTGTTTCAGAGTGCGCATGAGGAGACTCCTTCCTGGATGCGCTTGGCTTAGCACAACAACCGGCTCTGGAAATATACACATATTATTGTTACTAAGTTATTCTACTTAGTAACAGAGCAAAGATTCAGGCCAACGATCGATCATGGACTCAGGCCAAATCTTCTGTGATATAACAACTTTGATCGATCTAAAACACAATTAGTAAAATGTAAAGTTCCGGTTGATGATGTCTAAGGAGAGCATATTCAGTGCTCCATCTGTTCCTGTCCATCCGGATCCCTTTTAGTTCAGCCTATTATACCCACATTTCCATCTCTTTCCCTGTGGGCTTGGAGTAGTTCATCACTCTGGCTAAGGGGAGTAGAGGAGAGGCAGATCCCCCTGGCTAACTCTCAGGGCCAAGCATTACGGCTGAATGGGCTGACCTGAACAACAGTGAGGACATGAAAGCTTACTTCACATTTTTGGGCCAATTACATTTTGGTTTTGGTTTGATCTTTATAGTGTACTGTATGGAAGCTATAGCTGTTCTCATCCACTCCTATTCTACACAATCCAATCAGCCAATGACTGTAAGTCAAACGAATGCAGCATCAGGACTCATTGTTTCAACTCATTACATTAATTCCTTGGAATCAAATCAAATCAAAGTTTATTTGTCACGTGCGCCGAATACAACAGGTGTAGACCTTACAGTGAAATGCTTACTTACAGGCTCTAACCAACAGTGCAAAAAAGGTATTAGGTGAACAATAGGTAGGTAAAGAAATATAACAACAGTAAAAAGACAGGCTATATAGAGTAGCGAGGCCATAACAGTAGCGAGGCTACATACAGGCACCGGTTAGTCGGGCTTATTGAGGTAGTATGTACATGTAGATATGGTTCAAGTGACTATGCATATTTGATAAACAGAGAGTAGCAGTAGCGTAAAAGAGGGGTTGTCGGGTGGTGGGTGGTGGGACACAATGCAGATAGCCTGTAACGCTTGTCGTGGTTGGAAGAAGAGGAGGACCAATGCGCAGCGTGGTAAGTGTCCATATTGTTTTAATACGAAACAATGAACACTGAACAAAAACAATAAAACGACAAACGAACACTCCTGAACGGTGAAACAAAACACAGAACAGAAAATACAATCACCCACAAAACACAATGAAAAACAGGCTACCTAAATATGGCTCCCAATCAGAGACAACGACTGACACCTGCCTCTGATTGAAAACCATACTAGGCCAAACACATAGAAAGAGAACAATAGAACAAAACATAGAAAAAACAACATAGAATGCCCACCCCAACTCACGCCCTGACCAAACTAAAATAAAGACATAACAAAGGAACTAAGGTCAGAGCGTGACATAGCCTGGTTAGTCAATGTGCGGGGGCACTGGTTGGTCGGGCCAATTGAGGTAGTATGTACATGATTGTATAGTTAAAGTGACTATGCATATATGATAAACAGAGAGTAAAAAGAGGGGTTGGGGGGAAAACACAATGCAAATAGTCCGGGTAGCCATTTGATTACCTGTTCAGGAGTCTTATGGCTTGGGGTTAGAAACTGTTGAGAAGCCTTTTTGTCCTAGACTTGGCACTCCGGTACCGCTTGCCATGCGGTAGTAGAGAGAACAGTCTATGACTGGGGTGGCTGGGGTCTTTGACAATTTTTTAGGGCCTTGCTCTGACACCGCCTGGTGTAGAGGTCCTGGATGGTAGGCAGCTTAGCCTCAGTGATGTACTGGGCCGTACTCACTACCCTCTGTAGTGCCTTGCGGTCGGAGGCCGAGCAATTGCCGTACCAGGCAGCGATGCAACCAGTCAGGATGCTCTCGATGTTGCAGCTGTAGAACCTTTTGAGGATCTGAGGACCCATGCCAAATCTTTTTAGTTTCCTGAGGGGGAATAGGCTTTGTCGTGCCCTATTCACGTGCCCTCATCCAGCCTCCTCTCTCTCTCTCTCTGTTGATCTGCATACCTTTCAATTTGTGTGAACTCTGAAAAAAATGCAAATATGGTTAGGATGACTTGAGCATGTTCTTATCTGAACACAATCAGTGTTGGCGTCGCCCCAGGCCTGGGTATCTTCTGCTGCTGGCAGCCAACATGCTGTGTGTTTAGCTAAATCAATGTGAAGGCCTGCTTAGAAGAATAGTAACAAATATTCAGCATATATCAGTAGATGTAATACAATATTCCCCCTTAATGTGCTTTCCACATGACATATTTCAGACATTATTCAGACTACAATGAATCACAAAGAGTGTAAGCAATGCTCAGTCAATTAGGTGATGGTCCTTAACCATTCCGGTGTGATTTTGCATGTTACAATTATATTCTTATATCAATGAACAGTAAGTTCTTTATTTCTCAGTACGATCCAGTAGATTTCTCAGTCACTCACAGTGATAGACAAAGTGTTATTATAATATTAAGGCTAACTTATTTCACATTCATTATCGTCTTATTCATTATCACTGCAAATAGGTCAGTGGTGTTGCCATATCCATGTCAAATGACAGTGCGGAAGGTAACTTCGAATTTTGTTGGTTTAGTTAGCTGTAAAAAAGTATTTTGTTCCTGTTTCCCTCTATCTGTATGCTCTCTCTCTCTCTGTATGCTCCTTCTCTTTCTCTCTCTCCCCATCTCTCTATTTTGCTCTCCCTCCCTCCATCCCCCCTTCCTCCATTCTCCCTCCATCGTTCCCTGCAATGTTGCCTTGCCAGTGGGTGATCAGGTCGGATCATTATTTTGGAGCTCAACCGGCCTGTCTGGACACAGGATTGTGGGATAGATTGTCTCTTGGAGCTGGCAGCATACAGCCAAGACAGAGCTGTTGGGCCTGTCTCCCCTATCATCCTCACTTCAGCATTACGTTAGGATTATTCTGTTGTTTTCTGTTCTGCCCGGCTCAGGCTCAGGATGACTAAAGTGCCTCGCAGACAGACCCCTGTTAAAAACACATCCATCCGTAGCTTCAGACCTGTGAAGGATGAGGAGCTACACTTCGATACAGAGAGCACCCCTAAGGGGGAACATCTCTTTATGTATTTTGTCAGCCGCAGTGAGGAGGGCCAAGAGAAGGCCGAGAAAAAAAGTGACCGACCCACCCCTTCACATTCTGTAATCTTAAATATTAGAATGTCGGCTTAAGATGTGTTGCGTCACCGCCTGCTTCAGCTAGAGTTGGTTTTGGGCCATTCCTGCTTTTCAGATGGGGGGTTGAATGAGGGTTAAAGAAGCAGAAGGTTTTTCATGTTAGGGTTTTTCATGCAGGGGGATTTGAAAGTGGCTATTTCTTCCATCCTGACTGAGGCAGGCAGGGTTAATAATATGCTGTTTGCTGCTATTGCCGTACCATACTCTGTACCCAGCAGTGTTCTGGAGAGGCGAGGGAAAACTCTTTTTAGATTTGGTTCCCCCAGCACCCCTAGCACCCAACACCCACAGCCAATGATGATGCAGTCAGACTGAAACAGGCACTCTCTCTTTCATTCCTCTGCACAAACCCTAACTTACTTTATAAGTGCATAAAGACTATAATACACTGCGATCATCAACTTTTCTCTTGAACCAGTATCGTTCATCAAGAGAATGATTAGAAGGTCCTGATACCGACCAAATACATGAAGGGTATGGCAACTCATTATGTCATGGGAAATATTGTTTCCCTTTGTGCTAGGTTGAAGATGACAATTGTTAAGACAACAAGATTCTAATATCCCATAGCTCTTTTCAACAATGTGACCAGCTATGCTATTTAGCAACTCTGCTGCTAGTTAGCAACGGTGCTGGTCCAAGATTTGTGACGACGTTATCTTAACCTCTGTGTATTTTTGACTTACCCTTTGTACAGGAAATACATCAAATAACATTTTAGGAATGCAGCACCCATAAATGTAGCAATTTACCTTTGTCTAATTTCCAGCTAGAGCTACCGGTAGCAAAATCAATTACTGATTGTTTAGCTAGCATATTTACAATACTCATCTGACGCAATATACAATTATGATATCCGAGCTTAACTTCGGGCCACTCTTCACATTAGACATTACCATAAAATCCCCTCTGTGTAAAGCATGCATAAAAAAATCAACCATGGCTTATATTATAATTATCCTCATGTTCACTTCTTCTCCCACATATATTCCCCTCACCTCCCCTCTGTTAGCTAGCTACCAATAGCTTGCCTTTCCTCCTCAGTCTTCCTGGTATTTTCTATGGTAGTGTTGAACGATGGTGCCATCTGGTCTTGTGGGAAATTAGAGGCAAGAGCGCAGGGGCAAATGGCCCCCAGCAAGCACAGCCCAGGGGGGGAGGCAGCTAGGCAATCTGCTGCAGCTAGACTGTCTGCACACAGGAATGTACCATCCCATCCCACATCACTGCAGCCTGGGCTCACTGAGCCTCGCCTCGCCTCACTGACACAGGCCTCTATAGAGTAGAGCTCAATACAACATGCTAGAGGATTACTCAGCCCTGCCAACAGCTACTGTTGGAGTAGAGAGTGACTGGCTGATTGCAACTACAGTATGGCCATGGTTAAGATGGTAATAAAAAACAATACAGGCCTTTCTTGTAAACAACTGGAGACTGATCTGGTTTACCAGTGAATCATTCTTCAATCTGAGATATTTGAATGTTCAATGTGGCCCTAACCGAGATCATTTGTAACCAGGAAATACCATGAGATGAATATGAGGGACTGACTATAAAAGACACTCTTTTAAAGCCACTTCGATACGGAAGTGATTTTTTCGTAGCGGGTTAGGAGAATTTACACAGAAGGTTAGGAGAATTAACATAGCAGGTTAGGAGACTGAGGTTAAGGTTAGGAAAAGGGTTAGGGTTAGCACAAATGCTCTCCTAACTTGCTAAGAAAATCACTTTATATCGAAGTGGCGTGAAAAGGACAAAGAGGCAAGAAATGACTTGGATTTGAGTGTCTGTGCATGTTTCCTATCCTGTCCCATCCAGGAGTTCCACCTGCTGTACGAGGAGGCTCGGTACTACCAGCTGTCCCCCATGATTAAGGAGCTGGAACGTTGGAAGCAGGAGAGGGAGCAGCGCAGGACGGCCCAGCCCTGTGACTGCCTGGTGGTGCGGGTGACGCCTGACCTAGGTGAGAGGATCGCCCTTAGCGGGGAGAAGGTGCTCATCGAGGAGATCTTCCCCGAGACTGGAGACGTCATGTGCAACTCGGTGAACGCCGGCTGGAACCAGGACCCCACGCACGTCATCCGCTTCCCCCTCAATGGTTACTGCAGGCTCAACTCTGTCCAGGTAGATACCGTTTTGTCTGTGCATGTATGTCGGCAGCCATCTTTAATCATCACTAGAAGTTTTTTTTTCCTGATGATGTAAACCCCAGAGAGCCTCTGTGACTTCTGTTTTCATATAGTCTTGAGGGAGCAGGGTTTAAAGTGGGTATAGTGGTGTATCACGTTTTAGAGGTGTGAAGTTGACTGTTGACTGTTCTAAAGTCATCACTGGTGATCTACAGGACAAGGACTCCATTTTGAAATGTCCATGTAAAGGCATGTGACATGATTTGTAGCCTGCGTGTAGCCACAGACAAGATGACTGTTCTGTAGCAACAACCCCTCATCATAACTCACATGGGATAATAGTTACTCTGATGTGATTTAGAGTGAATTTGTTTAAGATGTTCGGAGATAGTGACATGTTTTTTCAGCCACTTGTAGGTTTATGTCACAGCAATAATATTAATCTTCCTCTCAGAAAGCACTCTTCCCTTTCTAAGGTTTGAATGAGGCTTTAAGGAGCGGAGCAGCCTCTCACCACAGCTCTATGGTATCATCAACACCTCATTGCCAATAGCAATACAGATCAACACATAGAGGAGCCTCACCCAGCGCCCAGCATGCCCTACACTACCCCCAACATGCCAGGCAGGCGTTCTGCTCTGACACCTCCACCGCCCTCCTACCAATGTGAGAGACCACCTCCGGGGCTGCTGCCTAGCTGCCTGAGCAGCGGGACAAAGCCTGTCTCCTCTCCACTGTCTGCCTGCGCTGCGGCCATGTTTTCTTCTCACAAAAATGAGAGGGGTGGAAAAAAATGATATGCATAATTTACGTTTGACTCCTTTTTAAGACACAGCTCCTCTTTTTAAAAAGACTCCAATATAACACTGCCCGGGGAGATTGAAATACACGTATTGCATTTTTTAATACCATACTTACAATTTCTCAAACAGCCTAAACCGGTTTATACTTCTTTTATAGATTTTTAAATGGCTTGCAATATAATTAATTGGCCGCATCAACTAACACAACATTTTCCCACTATGTTTACCGCCGAGTCTGGTCTCAGTGTGCGCCGTACATCTGTCTCAAATAGACTGGGAAGGATCCCTCCTATTTTAGTTTTCATTATCAGGCCTTTCCCACAGACTGTGGAGCTGAGGTGAAACCAACCCACAGACTCACTGTCTCTCTGTGGAGCTGAGGTGAAACAAACCCACAGACTCACTGTCTCTCTGTGGAGCTGAGGCGAAACAAACCCACAGACTCACTGTCTCTCTGTGAAGCTGAGGTGAAACCAACCCACAGACTCACTGTCTCTCTGTGGAGCTGAGGTGAAACAAACCCACAGACTCACTGTCTCTCTGTGTAGCTGAGGTGAAACAAACCCACAGACTCACTGTCCCTCTGTTGAGCTGAGGTGAAACAAACCCACAGACTCACTGTCTCTCTGTGGAGCTAAGGTGAAACAAACCCACAGACTCACTGTCCCTCTGTTGAGCTGAGGTGAAACAAACCCACAGACTCACAGTCTCTCTGTGGAGCTAAGGTGAAACAAACCCACAGACTCACTGTCCCTCTGATGAGCTGAGGTGAAACAAACCCACAGACTCACTGTCTCTCTGTGGAGCTAAGGTGAAACAAACCCACAGACTCACTGTCCCTCTGTTGAGCTGAGGTGAAACAAACCCACAGACTCACTGTCCCTCTGTTGAGCTGAGGTGAAACAAACCCACAGACTCACTGTCCCTCTGTTGAGCTGAGGCGAAACATACCCACAGACTCACTGTCCCTCTGTT